>NC_057742.1:40790783-40832979 GCF_004010195.1 Chiloscyllium plagiosum
GCTGTCCACTACACCTCCAGTTTTGGTGTCATCTGCAAACTTACTAACTGTACCTCTTATGCTCGCATCCAAATCATTTATGTAAATGAAAAAAAGTAGAGGACCCAGCACTGATCCTTGTGGCACTCCACTGGTCACAGACCTCCAGTCTGATAAACAACCCTCCATCACCACCTTTAAGCCAGTTCTGTATCCAAATGGCTAGTTCTCCCTGTATTTCGTGAGATCTAACCTTGCTGACCAGTCTCCCATGGGGAACCTTGTCGAATGCCTTACTAAAGTCCATATAGATCACATCTACCGCTCTGCACTCATCAATCCTCTTTGTTACCACTTCAAAAAACTCACTAGGAAAGCACTTCAGTAGTTCCTGTCCACAGCATCTGTTGAAATAGTTCTTAAGGTGATCAGAAGACTGCTTCTTGGATATCCTTCTCCAGAGATTGTCACTGTTTGCAGGAGGCACAGCAGCTTTACAGCAAACGCATAAGGAAAAATAAACAGGTTAACTTCTTTTACTACAGAGAATAGAGAGAGTTCCTGAGCCAGTCGAGATCAGATGACTTTTCACTTTCTTGTTCAAAGCTACTTTCTGTTCAAGTATGAATAACCAGTTTTACAGTTGTTGGCAGGCAGAGGGCCTTTAGCATTAGTCTATGGACTCCTGAGCTGTAATTAATCAGCTACTTATTGTCCGTAGAATCTCTATCCATACACATCATTGACTCCAGCTCGTCTGCACCTTCTACTACTGCTTGGACTAGCACCTGTGTAAACAATGTTTACAATGTGTGTCAGATATCTTACTTTCAATACCTTCAACTGCCCTTGGTTTTTAAAACATTTTTCCCTCATTTCAGCCCACAATCACAAATGGGGCAAAATAAAAAGGGAGTTTTTACAGCTGCACATTGACAGATTGAACCACCAAAGCCTTGGTGGGAATGATAATTTGCACTGCTCTACATCATAATTGTTGTTTAAAAAAACTACATTGATACTGATTTAAATAGTGCCTTAATTCACTATTGCTTTCATTGTCTATTGCACTGACTTTGGATTAGTCCAGACTTTAAAGTCTTCCACTTTGGTTTGTTACGCTTGTCATGTACTTGTCAACAGAAGGTCAGACTTCATACTTTAATGCTTCATAGTATAAACTTAGCAACTACAGTCACAGCTACCCCCAATGTAAGGTCTTGCATTAAAGTACACTTTGCATGATGTGATTACAAGTCTCCCTGTATGATGAAACTAAATTAATTCACTTCGTGTAATATACAGATCCATTCTGAATGTCGGAAGTTTGGAAAAGCCTACAACCTGAGGTCAGTGGCTGTGTATGGTGGAGGCAGCATGTGGGAACAAGCAAAGGCTCTTCAAGAAGGGGCAGAGATTGTCGTTTGCACACCGGTTAGTATAAAAGGTGGAAAACCTGAAGAGATTTGGTAACCAAATGTTTTCTAGTGCAGTGGATCAAAGGGGTAAATAACAGAATTGCTGCTACTGTCAAAATTAGTAAAGCTGTACAGTACAGTGTTTGTAAATTGGAATGTCAATAGCTTTTGGCAGGCAGTGACGTAGTGAAGGTGTCACTGGCTAGTAGTCTAGAATCCCAGGTAATGTTCTGGGGGCATGGGTTGGATCCCACCGTGTCAAGTGGGTGATACTTGAATTCAACAAAAATTTGGAATTAAAAACTTTTTTCTAATGTCCTTTAGGGATGGAAATCTGTCCTCACCCAGTGTGGCCTCCATGTAACTCCAGACCTACAGTCACCCACAGGCAGTGAAGAATCAGCCACATTACTGAGGGCAATAAATGCTGGCCTGGCGACTGCCCCCCACTGTGAATGAATTAAAACAGAAACAAAATGTTAACATTGAAGAGCAGCTGATTAGACCATATATTTGTGAAAATAACTTTGTAAAGTTGGCCTTAAAATCTAGATTTTAAAATTATACATTTTTCACAATTCACGAAGAAGAATGATAAATCCTAGCTTGTACTGACACCTTTCGCAAGCATAGGACATTGCAGAAGTGACTTGATATTTAATTATTATTGAACTATAATCATTGTAATATAGAGAACAAGGAAGTCAGTTTGCACATAAGCTCCTATGAACAGCAATCACTTTTTGTGATAATGATTAAGGAATAGACATTGGCTAGAGACGAGGGATAACTCCTTTTGTTCTGAATAGTACCGTCACAGTATCGTGAAATCTTTTACGTCCATTTAAGATGAGACTGTAGTTTAACGTCTCAATCAAAAGAGAGAACACCCCTTTATGACAGCATTGAAGTGTTGTCCTTGATTTTTGTGCTCAAACCCTGACTTGAACTAACGACTTCTGCTCAAAGGAAAGAGGACAGTTGGTTCTAATATAACACGATAGTTCAGTTTTTGTGCGATCTCGCATTGCAAGAAAATCGCACAGTAGCCGTGCCATTTAAACTAATGGGGTGGCAATCGCTTTATAGCCAACACAGCTAAGGAAAGTTAGCATTCTACAAATAACGGCCTTAAGTCTTCAATTCGCGGTGAAGAAACACGTGTTATAGCAGAACCGACTACTTTCAACTGAGCCATGGCTGACACTTGATTAAGTTACCTCTCTGCCCTTTTGTGTTAGATTGAGAATTATTTTTACCATTTTCTGTCAGTTTTGCAGTAGTTGTCAAATATTTCTTGCTGTGGTAATTCAGGACGGATATAAGACTTAAAAATCTGATGTTTGAATAACAGTAGCATACAATTAATTATTAAATATCTCTTGAAATTCCAATCATATTATTATTCCGAAAGTAGAAATTGCTGCAAAATTTGAACCTGGTATCCATCTGAACCACAAAACAAATTATTGGACGTTACATATTGGTTGCTCCTTCTTACTTTATCCTTTTCCCTAGGGCCGATTAATAGACCATGTGAAAAAGAAAGCCACCAATCTCCAGAGAGTGACCTATTTGGTGTTTGATGAAGCTGACAGAATGTTTGACATGGGCTTTGGTAAGAGATTAAAATGTGTAAAAAGTAAAAAAAAATGTATTTTTGGTTGACTTAGTGAAATTAACATGGTGGTCTCTTGTATCCTTACATCTTACTGAATAGGATATTCTGTAATTTTACACCAGGACACTTCTACACATAATTGAATGAATTCTTCAATGAGCCAGGAATGATGGCCTGAATGGGCTCCTTTCAGATTGTACAACCCTGTTTTAAATGCATCTTGTCAAATTGCTGATGCTTCTCCTACCATCACTGTCACAGTACTTTGGAGATACAAGTTTGCTCTAGTGAATGTTTATTTACAATATTAAAGTTATTATTTTAGATCCTTTAATCTAAGAGGGTAAGGCAGTGAATGTTGTCTACATGGACTTTTCTGAAGCATTTGACAAGGTCCCTTGTGGTGGGCTGGTCCAGAAGAATAAGCCACATGGGATCCATGTGAGTTCACAAGTTGGGTGCAAATGTGGCTTGGTCATAGAAGACAGAGGGTGGTTTTGGAGAGGTGTTTTTCTGATTGGTGACCAATGGTGTTCCGCAAGGATCTGTGTTGGGACCACTGTTGTTTGTCATATATGTAGATGATTTGAATGAAAATGTAGGTGGTCTGATTAGTAACTTTGCAGGCGATATGAAAATTCATGAAGTTGTGGATTGTGAGGATGGTTTTCAATAGACCAGTTGAAAGGTCAGATCTCATGGAGTACAGGGAGAACTAGCCATTTGACTATAGAACTGCTCAAAGGTAGAAGACACAGGGTGGTGGTGGAGGGTTTTTCAGACTGGAGGCCTGTGATCATGGAGTGCCACAAGGATCAATGCTGGCTCCACTACTTTTTGTCATTTATATAAATGATTTGGATGTGAGCACAGGAGTATAGTTAGTAAGTTTGCAGGTGACACCACAATTGGAGGTGTAGAGGACAGCGAAGAAGGTTACCTCCAATTACAACAGGATTTTGATCAGATGGGCCAATGGGCTGAGAAGTGGCAGATGGCGTTTAATTTAGATAAATGCAAAATGCTGCATTTTGGGAAAGCAAATCTTAGCAGGACTTATACACTTAATTGTAATGTCCTAGGGAGTGTTGCTGAACCAGGAGACCTTGGAGTGCAGGTTCATAGCTCCTTGAAAATAGAGTCGCAGGTAGATAAGATAGTGAAGAAGTGTTTGATATGGTCTGAGTATTGAGTATAGGAGTTGGGAGGTCACGTTGCGGTTGTACTGGACATTAGTTAGGCCACTTTTGAAATATTGCATGCAATTGTGGTCTCCTTCCTATTGGAAGGCTGTTGTGAAACTTGAAAGGGTTCAGAAAAGATTTGCAAGGATGTTGCCAGGATTGGAGGATTTGAGCTATACGGGCAAGTTGAATAGGCTGGGGTTGTTTTCCCTGGCACGTCGGAGGCTGAGGGGTGACCTAATAGAGGTTTATAAAATTATGAAGGACATGGATAGGATAAATAGACAAAGTCATTTCCCTGTGGTCGGGGAGTCCAGAGGTCATAGGTTTAGGGTGAGAGGGGAAAGATATGAAAGAGACCTAAGGGGCATTGTTTTCACACAGAGAGTGGTGCATGTAAGGAATGAGCTGCCAGAGGAAGTGGTGGACGCTGGTACAATTATAACATTTAAAAGGCATCTGGATGGATATATGAATAGGAGGGGTTTGGAGGGATATGGGCCGGGTGCTGGCAGGTGGACGAGATTAGATTGAGATATCTGGTCGGCATGGACGAGTTGGACCGTGGGGTGTGTTTCCATGCTGTACATTTGTGACTAAATGGGATGGAATTTAATCCAGAGAACTGTTAGATGATGCAACTTGGGAGGTCAAATACAAAAAGAAGGTATACAGTAAATGATAGAACTCTTAGAAGCATATACCACTTGATATACCAAGTGATCTAGGGACAAAAGTCTATAGCTCCATGAAAGGGACAACGCAAGTGATAAGATGGTAAAGAAGGCATTCATGATTTAAGGCATTATGAAAATATAAGAGTGAGTACAAAAGTTGGCAAATGGTGGTGCAAGTTTATAAAACTTTAGTAGAGTTAATTTGAAGTATCATGTGCTGTTCTGGTCACTATACTAATGGAATGGAGAGCATGCAAAATAGATTTATCAGGATGTTGCCTGGATTGGAGTGTACTAGCCATAAGGAGAGGATATTGGACAAACTTGGATTGTTTTCGCTAGAGAATTTGGGGGTGAAGGACAATCTATTAGAAATATACAAAATTTAGGTAGATAGTCAGAGACTTTTTCCCAGGGTGGAAACGTTAAATACAAGGTTGCATAGGTTTAAGATGAGAGGGGAAAAGTTCAAAGATGTGTGAGGCACATTTTTTACGCAGAGGGCAGTAGGTATTTGGGCAAGTGGTAGAAGCAGAAATGATAGCTATGTTTTAGTTTAACTTAGACAAACACGTGAACAGGCATTGAATCGAGTGATACAGACCATGTGCAGGCAGATGGTATTAGAATGGCACAATGGTTGGCACAGTCATGGAGGGCTGAGGGATTTGTTCCTGTGCTGTATTGCTCTGTGTTCTTAGAGAATATCAGGGTTTAATGTAACCTCTCTGGATAACAGCATCATGATGAATATTTTATGATATATTGTCTCATGGTAACGTCTTTATCTTTTGCAGAATATCAGGTCCGATCAATAGCAAATCATGTCCGTCCAGACAGACAGAGTAAGTGTTAATGTTTTATTTATTCTTTGTTGTGTGACAGTGTGAGTTTAGCTAAAATTTACCATTTACAGAACAACCTGTGTTATCCGAACGTGAATTATCAGAATTTCGGACTGTCAGAACAAGAACTCAAGGTCCTGTAACAACGTTATCCATTATCCGAACAAGATACTCACTGCCTGTCTCATTCAGATTAGCAAGCTTGTTCTATATAGCAGTGATTGTACTGAGGAAAATTGAGTTATTGTTCTTCAATGGCCCAGAATGCTTTGAATTGTTTCAGATTGAGGGGTGTGAACTCAAAACTAGTCCTGAGAACCTAGGTAAAACACATTAGGATGATTCATTCAGATACTAATTAGGCATCTTTCAAGAAAAAGTAGCATTTAAGAATATGTATAATTTGAGAAATGACATGTACTGAGTATAGAATGCTTGGGAAAAATCAAGTGATTGTGTATCAGTGAGTCCCAGAGCTCTCCGGTACTGGCGGTTTTCTGCAGCTTGTCTGGGCTTATTGTGAACTCATTGATAGATTGAGTTGCTTGGATTGATCAGCGATTTCATGATTGCAGCATTATGTTGTACTGGGTTGACCGAAGGTGAGCTGATGGGAGTAACATAGGCCATGTTCGTATAACCTGAAAATGGTTGCAGTAATGTAATAAACCTCATTGTTTAATCAAAAAGACACTCTATTTCAATCAGAAAGGTAACCATCCTCATCCAACTTGAAACAGTACAGTAATTATAAGTTTTATTTGTTAGATTGTGGACAGGGAAGTCTCTCATTGATTATAGGTTAAGAAAAGCAGAAAATCAAACTGAACTCACCTGTCACAAAAATGACTTCAGTCCCATATCCAAGTAGTTGACTCTTCGCTACCTTCTGAAGTGGCCTGACCAGATTGTCTTTTTTTTCATACCATGATTCAATAAGGAGGCCCAATGACACCTTTTTGGGAGTCCTAAGTTATAGGCAATAAGTGCTGACTTTAACAGCATTGCCTGCCTGCTGAGAATAAATGTTTAAAAGATGCTGCGGGATTCCAGGGCTGAGAATTTTTTTCATTTGTAGGATATGGGTATACCTGGCTGAGCCAGTATTTATTGCTGTTCAGAAGGTGCTGATGAATTCCCTCCTTTAACGGCTGCAGTTCATTTGGATTAGAAGAACCATTAGCGGGGGAGTTCCAGGATTTTGACCCAGTGACGCTGAAGGAGCAACGATATCTTTCCAAGTCATCAATATGAGTGATTTGGAGGGGAATTAGCAAGCGGGTGGTGTTCTTGTGCATCTACTGACCTTGCCTTTTTTTAGTGGTAATGAATTTGGTAGATGCTGCCAAAGGATCGTTGGTGAATTTCTGCAGTTCATCTTGTAGAGGTTGTATACTCCTGCTACTGAACATCAGTATCGAGGGAGTAGATGCTGATGAATGTGATAGCTGCTTTGTCCTGGATGGTATCAAGCTTCTTGAGTTTTGTTGAAGCTGCACTCGAACAGGCAAATGGAGGTTATTCCATCACACGCTTTGTAGGTGCTGGGAAGGCTTTTGGGAGTAGGGAGGTGAGTTGCACCATTATGACACAACTTTATGGACTGACTGCTGTGCACATCCTGAAGTTAACTTTCACCAGTTTATGTTTGGGACTTACAGTCATAGTTGTAGCTTAAGCAGTCCTTAGAATCCATTCATTTTTATTTAGTTTAGCAGTGTTTACATCTAAAGTTACCTCCTTTCAGAGTTCCAGTGTGTGATTTTTCTGGTTCCTCATAAGCTAAACACTTTCATACTTGAGGTTAAAACATATGAAACCAATGTTTCAATGATTTCACAGATATGTTACCAACATACTCTTAAATTTTGATTGTCTTACAGCTCTGTTGTTCAGTGCTACTTTCCGGAAGAAAATTGAGAGGCTGGCTCGTGACATTCTCGTTGACCCTATTCGAGTTGTGCAGGGAGACATAGGAGAGGTAATGGCCATTTTATTGTTGAACCTGGCTTGATCTTACATGTTAATATTAAACCCAATAAAGTATGAGCTATTCCCAGCTGTAATCATGGAATGTATTGAATAGGAGTCAGAGTATTTGAGTTTATATATTAAAATCTTCTGTTAACTGAGTGTCCAAGCTCTACTGCACAAATTTGAAAAGTGTGACGCTAGAAAAGCACAGCGGTCAGGCAGCATCCGAGGAGCAGGAGAGTCGACATTTCAGGTATAGGCCCTTCATCTGGAAAACCTTTCATCTGCTGCACAAAGACAGCAAAGGTGGCTTAAGTGTTTCTCCCGGGGAAACAAAAGGGGAATCAAGAGAGCTTTATCCCTGTAACTGTTTGAAATGTACCGTGACACTCATGGTCCTTCACTGAGGTCCTTCATAATTTTCTGTTTAACATTGTTTCAAAAGGAAACTATATGAACACATCAATTTCTATATCATTTGCAATCATGGCAAACTCATGCCACTTAGATCCAAGCCTAAATTATTGTTGAAAACAAATGGAATCTGGTACATAGCACTATGGAACCGCACTAGAAAAAAGCCTTCCAGTTACAAAAATATGTATTGCCTATTCCCCTTTGCTTCCTGAGGCAGCATTTTTAACGTTTATGAGATGTGAGCTTCACTGGCAATGTCAGCATTTTAACTATCATAACATTCAGCCTTTCAGCTGAATGGCTTACTAGTCCACTTCAATAAATGATTTATATTTATATAAATGATTTGGATGAGAACATAGGAGGCATAGTTCCAAAGTTTGTGGATGACACCAAAATTGGTGATAAATTGAACAGTGAAGAAGGTTATCCAAGAGTATATTGAAATCTTGATCCACTGGGCCAAGGAATACCAGATGGAGTTTAATCAGTTAAATGAGATATTGTGTTTTGGTGAGACAAACCAGAGCAGCACTTAGACAGTTAATGATAGGGCTCTGGGGAGTGTTGTTGAACAGAGAGACGTAGGGGTACAGGTACATAGTTCCTTGAAAGTGGTGTTGCAGGTAGACAGGGCGGTGAAGAAGACTTTTGGCACCCTTGCCTTCATTGGCCAGAGCATTGAGCATAGAGTTGGAACATCATGTTACAGCAATGGACGACATTGGTATGGCCACATTTGGAGTACTGTGTACAATTCCCATCGTTTTGCTATAGGAAGGATGTTATTAAACTGGAAAGGGTGCAAGAAATATTAACCAGGATGTTACTTAGACCGGAAGGTTTGATTTAATAAGGAGATGCTGGATAAGCTAGGATTATTTTTCCTAGAACTTAGGAGGCTGAGGGGTGACATTATAGAGGTTGATGAAATCATGAGGATCATTGGTAAGGTGACTAGCCAAGGTCTTTTCCACAAGGTAGGAAAGTCCAAATGGAAGGGATAAGCTTAAAGTGAGAGAGGAAAGATTTAAAAGGGACATGAGGGGAAACTTCTTCACAAAGAGGGTGGTGCATTTAAGGAACAAACTACCAGAGGAAGTGGTTGATGTAGGTACAATTACAACATTTAAAAAACATTTAAAAGGTTAAGAGGGGTCAAATTCAGGCATAATGCAATAGTTTGGTTTAGGAAACTTGGTTGATGTGAATGAGTTACCCTTTGCTGTATGACTCTTTGACTCCACTTTAAAGGTCAGCCACTTCACGGATGGTCTAGAGTCATGTGTCGGTAAGACTAGGTAAGGGTGGCAGATTCCCTTCGCTAAAGGACATCATGACAAAATCCCATCTGGTTCACCAATTGAAAGTCGTTTCAGGGTCACCATTGCTGAGCCTAACTTGTAATTCCAGAGTTTATCAATTGAATTTAAATTTTAATAACTCCTAGAGTATTTATTGGGCTTGAGGTGAGTAGTTCTAATTCTTTGCCTTAACTAGTTACGTCGAGATCACTTTGCAGATTTATTGCAGGTGCCCCATATTCTAGTGACATGTATGACATGACAGTGGAATATGGATATGTTTACAGAGAAACTCCCCTTGATGATGCACGATGGCAATGGCCTTATAGTATTTCTGCTGGATTGGTAATTCAGAGATCCAGTTAATGTGCGAGGGATTCAAGTTTGAATCCTACCACAGCAGATAGTGGAATTTGAACTCAGTTAAAGTCTGGGATTGAAAGTCTAATGATGACAATAAAGCCGTTGTCGATTGTCGTAAAAACATATTTGGTTCACAAGTGTCCTTTGTGACTCCAGATCAATAGCAGCGTGGTTAACTCTTAACTGCCCTCTGAAATAGCCTAGTAGGACACTTAGATATATTGGCCTCTAAAAACACTCAAAAGGAGAATGAAATCAGACACAATATCTGGCATCACCTAAGACACCAGTAACGATAATGACATCTCAGCCTTTTAAACCCTGCAAAGTCCTCCTTGATAACCTGTTAAAGACCGTGTCAAAATTGCATGAATGATTTATTGTGACTTGCATTTTACAGTAAAATGCAGTGAAAAGCTTCAACAGTTGCCACAATCCGGTGCCATTTTGAATAATTAAAGAAGGAAAAGAATAAAAGGTATAGTTGAAAGAGAATCCTGAGCCAGTTCAAGAGCTGCTACCCCATCTCCACTGCCTTGCCATCCCCTCCAACGTAGGAATTGCCACTTTTATGTGCCATCTCTTCACCGCTGGGCCTACGTCATCGATGCTGGGTCCCATGCTGAACCCACACTCAGCCTCCCTCCCCCACCCCCCTCAAACCAGGAGACCTGGCTCCAGGCATACCACACTGCAGCTGCTGCCCTGCCAAGAGCCCCCGCCCTGGGCCTGCGGCAACCAGCAGTCCCTGACTCTAATTGCCAGACCAGGCCAGCGCTGCCAAGTCGCCAAGAGTCTGCCTCAGCCACCCTCCTCTGAGATGTCTCCTTGACTGCTCTGTAGTTTTGAAAAGTCTGCTGCCACCACTGCCTCCGATCAATGGAAGAGCTTTGACGCCACCGGCCTCGTACGTCCGGAGGATGCCGCTGCTGCTGCCACCACCGCCTCCAGTCACCATGCAGAACTGCGTCCACTGCTGCCTCAGAGTTGTCTCACAAACCATGCATTGTCCAAGACAGCACCAGCCTTGATAAACCCAACAGAGCTGGTGGTGCAGTGCAATAAATTCTGGAGGGAGTTGCCTTAGAAGTCATCAAAATTGTCTCCAACATAACTGGACCACTGCCAGGTGGTGAGGGAACCATCAAGAAGGAGAAACATATTTGAGCCCATCCTCTGTCTGTTGCAGATGCATCTGTTCATGACAATATTGGTAAAAATGACCAGTGCACAGTCTTTGTGGAGAGAAACATCTTCATATTGAGGATATTTTTATAATGTACACACAACACAATTCCACAAGCAACAGTGCAGATCTAAACTCTATAAACTTGACATGTCTAGTCATGAATGATGGTGTATAGTTAAACCAATTGGTGGAGGAGGAGGCTTCATAAATATCCTTTCCTTAGTTATGGGGAAGCCCAGCATATCAATACAAAAGATGGGGCTAAAACATTTGCAGAAATCCTAATCCAGAAATACCCAATAAGAGGCTTCCTCCAACGATCCCCAGCATCATAGATGCCAGTCATCAGCCAATTTCAAGGGTCACTCCTTACCTTGTTGAAGCCTTCATTCAAGCATAGATAAAGGCTGATTTCCAGAGGTGAGAGTGACTGCTCTTGACATCAAGGTTGTATTTAACCAAGTGTGGCATCAAGGAACTCCTAACAAAACCTGAGTGAATGGGAATCAAGGGGAAAATTCTGCACAGGTTGGAGTCATGCCTGGCATATAGGAAGATGGTAGTGTTGTTGGAGATCAGTTATCTCAGGTCAGGACATCACTGCAGGAGCTTCTTAGGGTAATGTGCTAGAACTAATCAACTTTAGCTGCTTCATCAACGACCTTCCTTCTGTTGTAAGATCAGAAATGTGGATATTTGCTGATTGTGCAACACCATTTTAGATACTAAGCAGTAATTGTTCGAATGCAGCAATTCCTGGACAGTATCCAAATTTGGGATGACTAATAGCAAGTAACATTTGAGCCACAAATTACCAGACAGTGATCATCTCCAATAAGTGAGAATCTAACTATCGCACGTTGACATTCAGTGGCATCCCTGCGTGGTACCCTCCATGATCAGCATCCTGGTGGTTACCATTGACAAGAATCTGAACTGGAATAACACAAATACTGTGGCCACACGAGCAAGTCAGAGGCTTGAAATTCTCCAGCGTGTGACTCATCCCCCAACACTCCATCTGCAGTGTCCTTCATCTACAAGGCACAAGTCAGGAGTGTAATGAAATAATCCCCTCTTGCCAGGTTGAGTGCAGCTCCAACAACACTCCAGAAGCTTGATACCATCTAGGACAAAGCAGCCTGTTGATTTTCACCACATCCAAAAACATTCAGTCCCCCTACTCTGATGTTCAGTAGCGCAGTGTGCATTCTCTACATGATGTATTGCAGAAATTCACCCAGGCTCTTTAGACACCTCCTTCTACATCTACTGCCAATTGCATCTAAAAGGGCAAAGGCAGAAGATACATGTGACTACTGTCATCTGCATGTTCCCCCGCAAGCACTCACTATGCTGACTTGGAAATATACCACTATGCCTTCAGTGTCAGTGGGTCAAAGTCCTAGATTGTGTTCGCCCCTTGGAGCCACTGTCAGTGATGTCACTGATGACTGCAGGTATCCTAAACATGGTGGTGGTTGGGGGAGTGGATGGGGAGGGAAGGAGGGAATAATAAGTCAGAGGTCATGGTACATGTTGGTACAAATGGTATAGGCAGAATAACGGATGAGGCTTTGTATCAAGAATTCAGAAATCTAGGCCATTGATAGGCTGTTAAATGAGTACTTCACTTCTGTCTTAATTTGGGAGGAGGAGTGTGCAGGGTCAGAATTTGAGAGGGATTGAGAGGTTCTTGATCAGGTTGACATAAGGAATAAAGTGGTGCCAGAGGTTTTAGAACATAGAACAGTACAGCACAGTGTAGACCCTTTGGCTCATGATGTTGTGCTGAGCATTTATCTTAATCTAAGGTCAACCTAACCTGCACATGCCTCCATTACTTCCATCCATGTGCTTAAATGTCCCTAACGTCTTTGACTGCTAGCTCCACTGGCAGTGCATTCCCCGCACCCACCACTCTCTGCGTAAAGAAACTACCTCTGACATCTCCCTGATACTTTCCTCCAATTGCCTTAAAATTATGACCCCTCGTGACAGCCATTTCTGTCTTGGGGGAAAAGTCTCTGGCTATCTACTCTACTTTTGCCTCTCATTACCTTGTACATCTCTATCAATTCACCTCTGTTCTTTCTCCTCTCCAGTGTGAAATGCCCTAGCTCACTCAATTCTCTTCATAAGACATGCCCTCCAATCCGGGCCTAGCTCACTCAATTCTCTTCATAAGACATGCCCTCCAATCCGGGCAGCATCTTAGTAAATTTCCTCTGCACCCTCTCTAAAGCATCTACATCCTTTGTCTACTGAAGCGAACAGAACTGGACACAATATTCCAAGTGTGGTCTAACCAGGGTTTTATAGAGCTGCAGCAAAACCTCGCGGCTATTAATCTCAGTCCCCATGTTAATGAAAGCCTTCTTAACAACCTATCAACTTGGGTGGCAACTTTTGGCAAGCTTAAAAATGGACAAACCTCCAGATCCAGATGAATTTTGTCCTGCTACTTTGGGAGATGAGAGACAAACTGACATGAGCTCTGACCCAAATTTTACCCTCTACAGTCACAGGATGTGCTAGAGGACAGCAATATGGTATTTTCAAAAAGGGTGGCAGGGATAAATCAGGGAATTACAAACCAGTGAGTCTAACATCAGTAGTAGAGAAACTATTGGAGAAAATTCTGAAGGAGAGAATTAATCTCCACTTGGAGCGGCAACGTTTGATTCAGGATAGTCAGCACGGCTTTCTCACTGGAAGGTCATGTCTTATAAATTTGCCTTTCTTTCAAGCCAGCGGTCAAATGTGCAGCTAAAGGTCGTGCAGTTAATGTATTTCACATTGATTTCAGCAAAGCCTTTAGTAAGGTCCCATATGAAAGACTGATAAAGCAAGAGATCTAGGGTATCTTGGATCCAAAATTGGCTTAGTGACAGGAGACAGACAGTGGTTATAGAAGGCTGTTTGAGTTACTGAAGTCTAGTGTCAAGTTAGACCACACTTGGAATATTGTGTCCAGTTCTGGTCGCTTCATTATACAAAGGATGTAGATGCTTTAGAGAGGGTACAGAGAAAATTTACCAGGATGCTGTCTGGATTGGAGGGCATGTCTTATGAAGAGAGGTTGAGTGAGCTAGGGCATTTCACACTGGAGAGAAGAAAGAACAGAGGTGAATTGATAGAGATATACAAGGTAACGAGAGGCAAAAGTAGAGTAGACAGCAGTAGTGGGTTCCTTATTGTTTGTGATATACATCTGTAAATAGTACAGTGAGAATGTGGGGTGGGGTGGTGGTGGCGGTGGTGTGGAAGCTGGGAGAAATGTTGCAGATCACCTTAAGGTTGGTCATGTGGTTAACACTGAGGAAAAAGGTCTTGGGTCACAGGAAGATATTGATAGATTGGTCATTTGGCCAGATCAGTGGCAAATGGAACTTAACCCTGTGAGGTATTGCATTTTGGAAGCAGTAACAAGACAAGGGAGTATTCAATGAATGCAGGGCACTCGGATATTCAGAAGAACAAAGGATCTTGCAGTGCTTGTCCACAGATATCTAAAGGAGGCAGGACATGTTAATGACGTAGTTTTGAAGGCATATGGGGCACTTGCCTAAATCAGTTGTGTCATAGATTATAAGAGCAGGGAATTGGAGCTGTGCAAAGCTTTGGTTAGGCCACAGTGGGAGCAGAGTGTGTACTTCTGGAAGCTACAAAATAGGAAGGATGTGATTGTATTGGAGGGGGTGCATAGAAGATTCCCCAGGATGTTGCTTGGGTTGGAGCATTTGAGCTAGGAAGAAAGGCTGGTTCAGCTTGGGTTGTTTTCTGTAGAGCAGAGAAGACTGAGGAGGGATCTTATTGAGGTGTATAAGATTATGAGGGGCATTGGCAGGGTGGATTTAAAGCAGCTGTTTGTAGTTGAAGGGTCACTAATGAGGGGCATAATTTTAAAGTGAAAGACCAGAGGTTTACAAGGGATTTGAAGCAACATTTTTAACCTGGAGAGTGATGTTGATCTGGAAAGATAATAGAGGTGGGAAACATCACAACCTTTCAAGAAAAAAATATGTTTGGACACTTGAAATGTCATAACATTTAAGGCTTTTGTAATGGGCTGGAAAGTGGGATTAGTGTGGATAGATTGGTACATACTTGATAGACCAAAAGGCCTTTTCTGTGCCGAAGGCTCTATGACTCTTCACTTTGCAAAAGACGCTCTTATGAGGAGAGATTTGCAAAGTTAGAGTTTTCTAAGGCAATAGCAATATGATTATTATAACCGTGGTACGACAGCACACAAGAAACAACATTCTAACCTTATTTGCTGATGTAGCAAAACATGGTAAAAATATGAAATTAAAGGCTCTTTACCTGAGTGGTGGAGCAAATATAACAGTATGGAATAATTGATGGCATAATTTTTTAACTAAATATGAATATGATAGCCACTTCAGAGACAGGGTTACATGTGGTCAAGACTAAGGTTTGCAGATTTAAGAGAAATTTCTGAAGGACAGTAAGGAGGGAAAGGAAATAGATTAGATCTGTTGGCAAAGGTGTTCGAAATAATCTTGGTTCAGAAGATCAAGAAGTTGAATAATTTTTGGGGATGAAAAATAACAAAGGAACAAAGTCAATGGTGAGTAGTTTTATAGTGCTCCTTACAGTAGTTATGCCTTTGGACAAAGTATAAATCAAGGAATATTGGGAGTTTATATGAAAGTTGCTGGAAGAATACTGGATGATCATATTGGTTTAATTAATCAAAGTAGCAAAGCTAGTATTTAAGATGGGTACACAATGTGTTTCTCAGGAGGAGGATGATACAAAGAATCCACAAAGCGATATAGTTAGATTAAGTGAGTGGATAAAATTTTATTTATGGAGTAAAGATGTGAGGAAAAATGAGTGGTTGTCCTTTTTGGCAAGAAGACTCAAATTATTTGTATTCATTATTTAGTATATTTATATACAATTACTGCAGAAAGGATATCCTTGTACATGATTCACAAAAAGTTAGCATGAAAGTACAGCAAGTAATTAAGAAGGTTTGTGGAATGTTCGCCTTTATTGCAAAAGGTGTAGTGAGTGTAATGCGATCAGCCAGATGGACCTAATAAAGTATGAGTTCCCTGATTGGGGCTGTTCACCTGGCCCAGTAAGGGAGCCCTGGCTGATCGGTATAAGCAATAATGTCGGAGGTTCTGTTTACTCTAAGAGCTACCTCTAAGGATGCCAGACCAGTGTCAGCTAATATGCACGTATAAGTAAAGGGTGACTTTCTGACTGGATACCAGCCTCTGTAGAATTATTTCGTGGGCGGCACGGTGGCACAGTGGTTAGCACTGCTGCCTCACAGCGCCAGAGACCCGGGTTCAATTCCCCCGCCTACTCTGTGAGGAGTTTGCATTCTTCCCGTGTCTGCGTGGGTTTGCTCCGGTGTCCTCCCACAATCCAAAAATGTGCAGGTTAGATGAATTGGCCATGCTAAATTGCCCGTAGTGTTAGGTGAAGGGGTAAAGGTAGGGGAATGTGTCTGGGTGGGTTCCGCTTCGGCAAGTCGGTGTGGACTTGTTGGGCCGAAGGGCCTGTTTCCACACTGTAAGTAATCTAATCTAATCTATTTCAAGCAGGCTGGAGTGTGGAGCAGTCAATTTTTCATAGCATTCATTGATGATCCTTTTCTATGATGGGATATAATTGTATTGGAAGCAAATTGAAAGAGGTTCACTAGGCTGGAACATGAGAAGTAGGAATTAGGCTTATTAAAAAAAAGTTTCAGCAGGTTTGGTCATGCTCATTGAAGTTTGAAGAATGAGGAAGCATGCAAGATTTTGAGGGCCTTAACAGAAAGTTGTTAAGAATTCTGCCTTGTATTGAAGAAGCTAAAGCTAGGGATACAGTTTCTAAATAAGGGACCGTCTATTAAAAATTTAGACGAGGAGGATTTTGTTTTCTCAGAGGATTATTCATCTTTAGAAGTTTCTAAGATCATTGGTGGTTTGACCATTGTCTACTTTGGCCTTGAATGCATTCAGATTTTTGATCTGCAAGGGAGTTAAGGTTATGAATGCAGGCTGGTAAATGGAATTGAAACTACATTCCAAACAGCCATGGCCAAACAAGCTTCAGAGGCTGAATGGCCTACTCTTACTCCTATCATTTTTTTTTTAATGATCTTCCCCTGAACATATTTTAGAAATTCCTCCCAGTTCTTACATTTTATTCTAATTTTATCCCCGTTGATATAGACTAACATGTACCCTCATATCACCACTGTAGTTCTTACTTACCTCTGTGATTGAGTCTGGGTGGGATGCTATTTGGAGAGTCAGATTTGTTGGGCCAAATGGCCTGCTTCCACACTGCAGTGATGCTATGAAAAGGAAGTATTGAGAATAGGAGTTGGGAGGTCATGTTGCAGCTGTATTGGACATTGTTTAGGCCACTTTTGGAATATTGTGTGCAATTCTGGTCTCCCTCCTATCTGAAGGATGTTGTGAAACTTTAAAGAGTTAAGAAAAGATTTCCAAGGATGATGCCCGAGTTGGAGGGTTTGAGGTGGGCCTGTTTTCCCTGGAGTGTTGGAGGCTGAGGGGTGACTTTATTTTATAAACCTGTATAATGAGGGGCATGGACAGGGTAAATAGACAAACTCTTTTCCCTGGGGAAGAGAGAGTTCTGAACTAGAGGGCATAGGTTTAGGGTGAGAGGGAAAAAATTATTAAAGGGACCAAAGGATCGATTTTTCACGCAGAGTATGGTGTATGTATGGAACGGGCTGCCAGAGGAAGTGGTGGAGGTTGGTACAATCACAACATTCAAAAGACATCTGGATAGGTATATGAATACAAAGGGTTTAGAGGGATATGGGACTAGATTAATTTACGATATCGGGTTGGCACGGACGAGTTAGACCAAGGTCTGTTTCTATGCTGTACATCTGTATGACTCTTAACGGCGTGTTGGGGTTTTGAGATGTACAAATTGAAATCCAAATGAACAGGAAGGCATATGCCTGGCTTCTGTCAGATCAATCTTTAACCTCGGATGTTTAATTGTAATTGGCAATACAACCTATTTCCACATGGCTATTCGTGCTTGTCTCTCATCAACCTTATATTCATTCTGATTTAGGCCAACGAGGATATTACTCAGATCGTGGAGATTCTTGTAGCTGGTCCTGACAAGTGGAACTGGCTCACGAGGCGGCTGGTAGAGTTGTCATCGAGAGGAAGTGTTCTGATTTTTGTGACCAAGAAAGCTAATAGTGAAGAGCTTGCTGCCAATTTAAATCAGGAGGGATACACTGTTGGGCTGTTACATGGTGACATGGATCAGAGCGAAAGAAACAAAGTAATTTCTGACTTCAAGAAGAAGACAATTCCTGTTCTTGTGGCTACAGATGTAGCAGGTGAGTGTTTCCCTACCCAAGAGGGATTAATTGTCGCCATTTGTCAAAATTACCATTTCAGATGTTTTCTGCCATGCCTACCCAGTGCTTTGCAAGTGGAACGACAAAATGCATACTGCAACATTGGGGCTTTTACTTACACTTGTAAATGAATCACTGCAATTTTCATCATTTATGGGCCGCTCAGTGGTTAGCACTGCTCCCTCACAGCATCAGGGACCAGGATTCGATTCCATCCTCAGGTGACTGTCACTGTGGAGTTTGCATGTTTTCCCAGTATCTGCGTGAGTTTCATCTGGGTGCTCCAGTTTCATCCCATAGTCCTAAAATGTGCAGATTAAGTAAATTGACTGTGCTAAATTGCATCCCATAGTGTCCAGGAATGTGCAGGCTAGGTGGATCAGACATGGGAGTGCAGGGTTACATCAATAGGGTAGTGGGGGTGAATCTAGGTGGGATGCTGTTCAGAGGGTCACTGTGGACTCAATGGGCCGAATGGCCTGTTTCCACATTGTAGATATTCTATGATTATAGTCAGTGTGTTAGTCTCATGCAATTTATTGATTGTACAAGCAGGATTGTTAATTCAACTAATAGTTCCTGGCCCTAAATAAATTGTAAAATAGCCAAACAATTTCCTACATTTGAAAATAAGTGTTCTAGTTTCTTCAGCACTTGGTTATTATTCCTTCAATGAAATCTGTCTAAAGTTCCATTACTAACTTGCATGGAAAGAGCACAACTTGATCTCCTTGAACACTATGATTTTTTTCATCTTGCAATTATTGTTTGTAAAGGAACAGGAGTGTCAGTAGTAGCAGCTGCAAAGCAGCTTGAACTCCACTGAAGTTTGACTTGGGTAACCCTGGTAAACAATTAATGATAAAAAAAACTAAAAATAAAATGAAAACAAAGTGTTAGAGAAACATCTGACAGCAAATGTGGAAAGCTAAACAATTACTAATTTGAGTCCAATCTTATACTGCTTCACAACTTCAAACTAGGACTCCCTGGAGCCTGCTCTGCCATTTGGTATGATTGTGACTAATCTCATCTTGACCTCGACTTTACTTCCTTGCTCGCTGTCCGTAACCTTTCAACCCATTACCAATTGAAAACCTGTTTATTTCCTCCTTAAATTTACTCAACATCCCAGCATTCACCGTACTCTGGAGTAGTGAATTCCCCAGATTCACGATCCTTTGAGAGAAATAATTTCTACTCATTGCTGTTTTAAATCTACTGTCCCTTATCCTAAAACGATGACCTCTCATTCTACTTTGCCCCATGTGAGGAAACATCCTTTCCACGTGTATTTTTTTCAGTCCCCTTTATCATCTTTGGTCCGCATGGTTAGCACTGCTGCCTCACAGCGCCAGGGACCTGGATTCAGTTCCAGCTTTGAATGAATGTCTCTGTGGGGCTTGCATGTTTTCCCTGTGTCTGTGTGGGTTCCTACCGGGTGCTTTGGTTTCCTCCCACAGTCCAGAGATGTGCAACTTAAGTGAATTGGCCAAGCTAAATTGTCAAGGGATGTGGAGGTCAGTGGCTTAACCAGGTAAATGTGCGGTTATGGGGGTAGGATAGGGCTCTGGGTTGGATACTGATAGGAGGGTGGGTCGATGGGCCAAATGGCCTCTTTCTGCCTTGTAGGAATTCTATGATCTCCTATATCTCAATTAGAGCAGAAGAGAGCTGGAAAACTGATGGGTATTATGCTCCTGTTAAAGGGCAGAGGAACAAGTGGAACTGAAGGAAAGGTTACACAAAAGTTAGTGTGATGTGGAGGTGCCAGTGTTCAACTGGGGTGGACAAAAGTCAAGTCACATGACATCAGGTTATTGTCCAACAGATTTAGTCCAATGAATCATAAGCTTTCGGAGCACTGCTCTTCCGTCAAGTAAAGTGAGAGTGTTTAGAGACCAAGGGTTCTATCAAACAAAAGAAAAAGGAGTTTTAATGATTATAAAGAGACTAAGCACAAATAACTGATGCCAATCCTATGCCTGGAGCAAAATGCAGAGTTAACTTTTCAGTTTTTTTATCATACCCGTTGTACATTACAGCATTTTCTGCTTTTGTGTCACATTTTCAGCATCCACAGTACTTTGCTGTTTTTTAAAAAAATGCTTCAATTAGCTGTCCTTGAAGTGCTTAGCTGGATTGTCGTAATGGAATTAGTTGGAAAGACAGCTTAATGAGCTGAGAACAACTCACTGAATATCTTTTTCTCCAAGGTGTGATTACCATCTCGTTGACTCTCGTGTTTTATAGTCTACTAATTGAACTAAATTGTAAAAATGTGTTAAATGTTCATTCACGGCAGTATCTCAGGTTAATATTATGTGAATCTGCTGTGACAAATAGCTCTGGTCTTTCCACAGCACTGAGCTAGTTCCAGTCAGACGTCAGTTACTATTATCTTAAACTACAAAACATTATCTCATTCACATAAAATCATAGAATTATGTCAGACAGAAGTATTTCAAATACCTCTATAAAATGTTCTCTTAACCTTCTTAAAAAAAACCAATATCACTCAAATGCTTCATTTCTGATGCCATTCTAGTAAATCAGAGATGTACTAAGTCGAAGGCCTTGAAATCCTTCAAAAGTACAGTGCTTATAGTTACACACATTGCTCCAGCTAAAGCCTAACCAGTGTCACATTAGAGCTTAGAATAAACTACTTGCTTTTGTACTCTTGGTTCTCTATTGATTTTGCCTCCCCGCATCCTTACATAATTACCACAGCATATTTGTTTAAATTGCATCAATTTAACAGTGTCCACCTGAGATCTGTTCCTTTTCCCCTTACTGTTTACTACGTTTCCAAGTTTTGTATCATAAGAATGTAAAAAATAAGAGCAGTAGAAGGTCAATCAGTCCCTTAAACCTGCTTTGACATTTAGTGAGATCATCTAGGAGAAAGTGAGGACTGCAGGTGCTGGAGATCAAAGTCAAAGAGTGTAGTGCTGGAAAAGCACGGCAGGTTAGGCAGCATCTGAGGAGCAGGAGAGTCAACGTTTCGAGCACAAGCTCTCCATCAGGAATGAGGGTTCTCCCAAGAGAGCTGAGAGATAAATGGAAGGGGTTTTGGGGGGGGGGGGGAAGAATGTTGGGGGAAGGTCAGAGAGGAGGGTGGAGCAGATAGGTGGGAAATAAGATAGTCAGGTAAGACAGTTCAAGAGGGTTGTGCTGGGTTGAAAGGTTGGATCGGGGATAAGATGAAGGGAGGGGAAATGAGAAAACTGGTGAAATCCCCATTGATCCTGTGTGGTTGGAGGGTCCCAAGGCAGAAGATGAGGAGTTCTTCCTCCAGGTGTCAGGTGGCTAGAGGTTGGCAGTGGAGGTGGCCAAGGACTTGCATGTCCTTGTCAGAGTGAGAGGGGGAGTTAAAGTGTTCGGCCACAGGGCAGTGTGGTTGTTTAGTGCCTGTGTCCCAGACTTGTTCTCTGAATTTGGAGATGCCGGTGTTGGACTGGGGTGTACAAAGTTAAAAATCACACTGCACCAGGTTATAGTCCAACAGGTTTAGTTGGAAGCACACTAGCTTTCGGAGCACCAAAAGCTAATGTGCTTCCAACTAAACCTGTTAGACTATAACCTGGTGTTGTGTGATTTTTAACTTTGTTCTCTGAAACTTTCTACCAGTTGGCGTCCTGTCTCCCCAATGTAGAGGAGACCATACCGAGAGCAATGGACACAGTAGATGACGTGTGAAAGTACATGTAAATCTCTGTCAAATGTGGAAGGATGCTTTGGGGCCTTGGACAGAGGTGAAGGGGAAGATGTGGGCGCAGGTTTTGCACTTCTTGCGGTGAGAGGGGAAGGTGTCAGGAGTAGAGGGTGAATTGATGGGGCTGCATGGACCTAACAGGGAGTCACAAAGGAATGGTCTTTACAGAACATAGATAGGGTTGGGGAGGGAAGTATATCCCTGGTGATTGGGCCTGTTTGTAGTTGGCGGAAATGGTATTGGGTGATCAGTTGTATCTGGAGGTCACCAACTCAGCACCGCCCTCTTGAACTGTCCTACCTGTCCATCTTCCTTCCCACCTACCCGCTCCACCCTCCTCTCCAACCTATCCCCTTCACCCCCACCTTCATCTACCTATCGCATTCCCAGCTACCTCCCCATCCCACACCTCTCCCATTTATCTTTCAGCCCCCTTGGACTACCCCCTCGTTCCTGATGAAGATCCTATGCTCAAAATGCCAACTCTCCTGCTCCTCGGAGAAACTGCCTGACTGGCTGTGCTTTTCCAGCACCACACTCTTCAGTTTAGTGAGATCTTGGCTGATGTTCAAACTTGTCACTGTTTTGCTATTCTATTGCCATACCCCGTATGGTTGTAATGTGAAGAAATCTACCCATCTCAGTCTTGAACATGCTCAACAACTGAGCCTCCCCAGCCCCCTGGATGAAGCATTCCAAAAACTGAACACCCTGATTAGTCCTAAATGGCCTACCTCTTATTCTGAAACCTCGCCCGCAACTGTAGATCCCCGTTTCCACACCCCCTCCCCACCCCCACACACAACTGACCGTCTCCAGTCATGGGAAAATGTGCTCTTGCATCTTTCATCCATCCTGTTGAGCCATGTAAGAATTTCTCATTTTTGAATGAGATCACCTCATTCTTCTAAATTCGAGAGACTAAAGGTCCAGTCTGTTTTATGTTTCCTCATTGGACAACCTCTACATCAAGGGAATGAATTGAGTCACCGTTTGTTGCACTCCCTCTCTTGGCAAGTATGCCTTTCCCTAAGGAAGGAGGCCAAAACCTCTCTCAGTACTCCTGGTGAGCTCTCACTAAGGCTTTATATGATTGCAAAAAGATATCCTCACCCTCTATACATATATCCTTCAGTAATAAAATGGAGGCAGCAATCTAGTGATATTATCACTGGACTGTTAATCCAGAGATCTAAATAATGTTCTGGGGACTCTGGTTTAAAACTATGGCAGATAATGGAATTTGAATTCAATAAACATCTGGGTTTAAGAGTCTAATGATAACCATGAATCCATTGTTGATTATCGGAACACCTACCTGTTCACTTAGACCTTTCGGGAAAGAATCTCCCATCTTTACCTTGGTCTCGCCTGCACATGACTCCAGACCCATGTGGTTAATTCTTAACTGCCACGGGGCAATGAGGAATGGGCAATAAATGCTGGCCTAACCAGTGACTACCTCATCCCATGAATTAATTATATATAAAACATTAACATACGATTTGCTTTAATTGTTTGCGGTACCTGGGTGTAAACTTCCAGTGACTCATGAACAAGAATTACCCAAATCCGTTTGAGGTTCAACATTTCCCAAACACACTCCATTTGTTTTCATTTTTCCTACCAAAGTGGAGAAATACAAGGTTTCCACTTTCTCTACTTCATATTCCTTGACAATTTTTTACCCACTCACTTAACTTGCCCAAATAGTTTCTGATGTGTCTTTGCATCTTCTCCTGCCACAGCCTAAGGAAAGATCAGTGCATTCAATCTGTCAAGTCCTGTCAGAATTTTATACACTTCAGTGAGATCTTCTCTCATTCTTCTAAAGTCCAGTGAATGCAAGCCAGGTTGACACTTCATACAGTATGTCAGGTTATCGTTTAGGTTTATTTGGAACTACAAGCTTTCAAATAAACCTGTTGAACTATAACCTGGTGTCATGTGATTTTTAACTTTGTCCACCCCAGTCCAACACCGGCACCTCCACATCATACAATATGCCTGCCATCCCGGGAATCAGTTTGGTGAACTTTGTAGTACACCTTCTATGGCAAGTGTGTTTTTTCATGGGTAAGAAGAGCAAACCTACACACAGCTTCCAGGTGTGGGCTTACCAAGGCCTTGTTCAGTTGCAGCAAAACCTCCTCACTTCTGTATTCAGAACACTTTGCAATGATGGTCATTGTACCAATTGCCTTCCAAATTGCGTGTTGCACCTGCACCATATGTACTTGTTTTCAGTGATTGGTTTACAAGGAAATTTCCTAATCTGTCCCTATTTAAATAATACTCGGTTGTTTTGTTTTTCCCACCTTATCCACATTATACTACCATGTATATCCATTAATTTGTCTAAATCACTTTGAAGCCTCGTTGTTGTTTCTTCACCAGTTACAATTCCCCCTAGTTTTGTGACCTCAACAAACTTTCAATTTTTTGAAAATTTCTCATATATTGTGAATAGGTGGGTCCAAGCAATGATCCCTGTGCCACCCCAAGAAACCACCTTTCAGTCTGAAAAAGATCCCCTTATTCCTATTCTGTTCTTGTCTGCTAACCAACTCTCAATCCACGTCTGCTTTAATCTTGTATATTGACCTCTTACATGAGACTTTATCAAAAGCTTTCTCAAGATCCAAATAAACCAATCTACTGTTTGTCCCTTATCTGTTAATACTAATTATATCCTCAAAAAGAAACTCCTATATGTTTGTCAAACAATATTTGCCTTTCATAAATCCATGTTGACTTTGTTTAAACCCCTTGATGTTTTCGAAGTGTCCTGTAACCCACCGTTATCATAGATTCTAGCATTTTTCCTACTATTGAAATAATGTTGACTGGTCTGTAATTCCCTGTTTTCTCACACTTTTTTCTTACATTTGCCACCTTCCAATCTGCAGGGGCTGTGCCAGAAGCTGCAAAATTTTGGAAGATTGCAACCAAAGCATCCATTATTTCCATGGCCACTTCCTTGAGTATCCCTGGGTTGTAGGTCATCAGGCTGTGGAGATCTATTAGCTTTCTGTCCCATTAATTTCTCCACTTTCTTTTTACTATTTCCAGTTTCCTTCAGTTTATACTTCTCAATAGACCCTGGCTTCCTTAAGTTTGGGATGATGTGTTGTCGTCTTTGAAGACAGAACGAAAGTAGTTGTTTAAGATGCCATTTCTCTATTTCTGTTCTCCCATTTTAGACTGTAAAAGACCTACATTTATCTTTCCATAATTTTCTTATCACATTGTTTCAGAATCTTTTAAGATCTACTCTTATGTTCCATGCAAGATTACTCTTGTACTCGTTTTTTTCCTCTTAATCAATCTCTTGGTCCTCCTTTACTGAATTCGAAACACTCCTAATCCTCAGGTTTGCTCCTCTGCTTTGCAACTTTATGTACTGCCCTTTGGATCGAATACAATCCTTAATTTCTTTTGTTAGCTGTGATTGGACACTTTGTTGTATTTTTGTATCCAAAGGGACTATATCCTGTTGAAATACATGCATTTGTTCCTTAACTTTTAGCCATTGCCCATCCGTCAATATGCCTTTTGATGAAGTTATCTAATCTGTTGCAGCCAACTCTCATCTTCAAACACATAGTTTCCTGTGTTTAGTTTTAGGACCCTAGCTTCAGATTGGACATCATTTTCTATACAAGTAAAGAATTCTTAAAATTATGGTCACTCTTCCCTGAAGGGCCTGTCACAACAAGTTGTTAATTAACCCTTTCTCGTTATGCAAAACCAAATCTAAGATAGCCTGTTCCCTAGTTGGTTCCTCAACATACTGGCATAAAAACAAATCTTGTACACATTGCACCACCATATTATTGGTGTGGTTTGCTCAGTCTATATGTAGATTGAAATCACCATGATTACTATAACACCATTGTTATGCATATCTCTAATATCCTGTTTAATGCCAAATGCTGTTCCCTACCTTACTACTTAGAAGTGTTTAGAAGTTTCCCACTAATGCTTTCTGCATTTCTTAGCTCCATCCAGACTGATTCTACATCTAACTTTTCCAAGCCAATAACTTTCTCACAATCGCATTGATTTCATCCTTTAATAATAACACCATCCGATCTCCCTTTATCTTTTGCCTGTTCTTGCTAAATTTTGAATAGCACTGGATAGCCAGCTCCCAGCCCGAGTCGCTGTACAGCCATATCTATGTCATCAAAATAATATCATACGGGTTTACAATTAATTGCATTATTAATAAAGCATTTATTGTGAGTGTTCCAAGCAATCTGATACAGTATTTTTAGGTTTGTCAATTTTTAACACTTGCGCATTTACTTTAGGTACAGTTGCCATATTTGTTGCTAGCCCATATGTCCTCTGCCTTCACTTTTGCTTGCTACTTTTCTATCTTTCATTTCTAACTTTGTTTCCCATTCTTATGTCTCCTCATTAGGTTTCCAATTCACTCTAGTTTAAACCAAGCACTAATCCTTGTAGGATTCCATTAGTTTGCAAACTGAAAATATGTCTTGTGTTCCCAGTCCAGACCCTTAACGGTAATAGTCCCAAGAGCAGTCTCCCGCTACTCTGAAATGCATATAAGGAATTAGTACTTGTCAAGTTGCCAACCCAGTAATGCCAAACATTGCCTCCAAGAAGGGGGAGAATAAAAGTTAGTACTTTGTGAAATACTGCCATATGGTATAAATAGATAATCAAAGTGCTATGTACAGTATTGAAATACACACCCTATGTAAAAAAAAACAAGGTTTGTAATTGTTCTGGGGTGCTGAACGTTTTTCGATATTGCCTATTTTGATGTTGTTAGAATAATCTCTTTGCTCTGTTTTTATAGCACGTGGTTTGGATATTCCGTCCATTAAAACAGTGATTAATTATGATGTGGCTCGTGATATTGATACACACACACACCGAATTGGGCGTACTGGCAGAGCAGGTAAGCAGGTGTTAACTTTTGCAGAGTGCATGTAACATAATGTCCAGCCGAAGACTCAAAAAATCTGCATTATTTTGCATTGTCTAGGAATTATCATGAGGGGTGAATATGCATTTCATAGACTCTATTAATACTAGTTTAGCAGAATTCTCCAAGAAGCAAGGAATTCTGGTCAGTGTAACAGATCAGTTTCATTGTTTTTCTACAATTTTCAAGTTGTTCACTTCATAAATTTTGTACTAGATATCTTCCAACAGCTTTTTAATCATTTTTCCTTACATCTTTCAAACATTGCATCATTCTATGAATTCAGCAGTAACTGTTTCATAGTAAGCTGCGGAATTAGAGGATCTTTTTCTAATTCATTTCAAACATCAGCAGTAAAGTAGGTGAACATATATAAAGATTAATTTGTATTGTTACAGCAAGGTTATAGAGAAACAGTGATTCCTTTTCAGTCTCATCCCTCCACTGGTCACTTTATTGCATTAAAGCTCCATAAAAATTGTCTTCACTTTTAACAACCTGGTTTAAAAACTCCCTCGAATGCCACTTTGCCATAGACTGCCTCAATGACTGTTTATTCTCTGATTCACTTTCCTTTCCAGTAATTATGCTCCCCGGATTCTTAGAAACTGTACTCAAGCAATAACTCTGACGCAACTCTAATTTTTCACAAGCAGTGAGCTTCACCAAACCAGTACTGCTCCTGGGTTTGTTTCCTGAACTCTAATGTGGATCATTTATACAAAATAAATACTGCTTGTGTGTTTCTGTTGACCTTGCTTACAGCTGCACTGAACGTTTTGCGGTACACTGCTTAAGAACAGAACTCCTAGGCATAGGAGTAGGTGTTTGGCCCTTTGCACCTTCTCCACTATTCTGTAAGATCATGGCTGATTCATCATTTCTCATGTCCACCTTTCTTCTCTTTCTCCATAACCCTTGATTCCCTTACCAATCAAGAATGTGTCTATCTCATTTTAAACGTACACATATGCACAAAGGCTCTGCTCCCACAGTTCTCTGCAGCAAGGAGTTCCAAAGATACTCAACTCTCTGAGAGAAGGAATTCCTTATCTCAGTCTTAACTTTGCACCCCTTTATTCTGAGACTATGCCCTCCAGTCCTAGACTCTCCCATGAGGAGAAACATCCTCTCAGCACTTACCCTAGCAAGTCCTTTAAGAAAGCATTCCACTTCTTGTCTACCTTACATGCTGTTCCACACCACAGGATCACTGTGAAACACCAGCACTGCAGTGACTTCAGTGCTTTTGGAAATCAGCTCACTGACCCCTATTTGAATGTGCCACCTTGCCAGTGTCAGTGGCGCAAGGTTAGTCCTTTAAAGGTGATTGTCATTTTGAAATGTAGTTATTATTGTCATGTCAACAAATGAATAGCACTTGTGCACAATGAACTCTTGCAAATGGCAATATGTTAACTAAAGGATGTGATCTCTTGCTGGTAGAGGAGATAACATCAGCCAAGACACTGGAAAGAACTTCCCTGCTGCTATTCAAATCATGCCATAGAATATTGTACGGGTAAACTAAAGCATAGTTTAAATTTTCATCCAAAAGAGAACACCTGAAGCATCAGCCTAGATATTTTTCTCCAGTCTCTAGAGTGAACCTTCAGTCCTTCTGATTTAAAGATGAGCCAGCTACCAAACCACAGGTGACTCCCAGTGTAATGGATGGGAAGATACCTGACCTCGAAAGCCTGACCGTTATATCGGCATGGCTCACTTGTACCATGCTAGTACGTATGATGACAATTCATTGCAGTACAGAGGGAGTGCTGCGTTATTGAAGTTGCCCATTTTGGATAAAATATTGAAAAGGAAGTGAAAGCAACCAGTGCCTGTTGTCCTCTGTCCACTGATGTGTATTCCTCATGTAACATCAGCAAAGCAGATTAACTTGTAATTTTTATTTTTGCATGACTTTGTTGTGCACAATAAGCTGCAAAACTTGTCTTCATTTTGGTGACTGTAAGTAAAACAAAGAACTGCAGATGCAGGAGATCTGACATGACTCTTAAGCCTCCAGATGCCTGCCACTTCAACACGCTACCTTGTTCCCATGGCAATATTTCTGTTGCAGTGTTCCCACGAGCCTCCGCGCAGGCTCAAAGAACGACATCTCACTTTCCGCTTGGAGACCCTGCAACCTCGAGAGTTCAATATCAAGTTTAATAACTTTAGAGCCTGACTTTGTCCTTCCATATTTATCCACTCTGCACCAAGTCTTGTTATGATTTGAGTTGCTTTAGCACAGTCACCCATTCCCACATACTCTCATGCCTCTTATATGGGTTACCTTATATGGGTTACGTTCAGCACAGCAACTCATTTTCTTCTACCCTTGGCTCTTAGAAGAAAAACTGAAGAAGAAATACTGTTTATATCTCTCTCTCACTCTGGACTCCATCTCCAACTATCCTCCCACTAGCTCCCCTTTCCTCACACCACTCCCCAACTTCAGCTTCAGCATTCTCCTAGCCACTTAGAGTTCTGATGAAGAGTCACTGGACTCGAAATATTAACTCTCCTTCCCACAAATGCTGCCAGATGTGTTAAGCTTCTCCAGCAATATCTATTTTTGTTTCACAGGCCCTAAGATGTTTTGTGAATTTCAAAGGCATTATTTAAATAGAAGTTTGATTTGAACGAGAATGCATCCCCCTCCCCCCAAACCTCCTACTTACTCACTCATTTAAATCTAGCCTCATTATAAGGATATTTTAATCTGCCACATTTTTTTTTCCTGTTTCTCCCTATCCAGGAGAGAAAGGTGTTGCATACACATTGATGACAAACAAAGACAGTAATTTCGCTGGAGACCTAGTTCGCAATTTGGAAGGAGCCAACCAGTATGTTTCCAAAGAATTATTGGACCTAGCAATGCAGGTACATGCAAATTACAAACCATTTGTTTCACTGGTACTGAACTTTCTTTCCTGTATTTGAAAGATTTAAAATGTGTGCTTAAGATATAAATATGTAAGCACACTCAGACCACTAAGCCTATCAGCCAAGGTCTATGTTCAGTTATCTTAGGTTTGTCTCCTAGGCCTCTTTAAAAGTCTTCCTATTCCAGACAACTCTTTTTCTTCTCTCAAATGAAAACCAAGTACTGTGGATGCTGAAAATGAAAATTAAAATAGCTGGGGAAACTCAGCTGGCCAGGCAAATCTGTACAGAGGGAAACAAAGTTAATGTTATCTTTTTGTAATTCTCTTAGCAGCTCTCCAAGAGGGAGAAAATCTGAAATGTAGCTGAGAAGTTCCCTTTTTCCCATTTTCTACTCCTGTTAGCTAATTCATCTTTTATCCATTACTTATACCATAAACTCTTGCCTTGTGTAGAAACTGTTGATGAGGCACTTCAGCAAATTTAGGTTTTGGAAAACCAAGTACACAGCTTCCCCCTTATTTCACCTTGCTTGTAACTTATTCAAAAAACCTTGAAGTTAGTGATCACAATTTCCTTCTTCCAGAACCAAGTTGACTCTGCCTGATCCAATTATGATTTTCTCTGCATCCTGTTATGACTACCTTAATATTCGAATCTAGCAATTTCCCTATGTCTCCTTTCCTCCTCTCTCCCTCCCTCCTGTCTCTTTTCCTTCTCCCTCCCTCCCCTCCTGTCTCCTTTCCTCCTGTCCACCACACCCTCCTGTTTCATTTTCTCCTGTCTCTCTATCTCCTTTTCCTCCTGTTTCCCTCTTTCCAGTCTGTCTATGTCCCTCCCTCTCTTCGGCCTCGCACCCTTTTTGTTTTTCTCGCCTTCCTTGAACAATGGTGTTACATTAGCAATTTTCCAATCTGCTGCTCAAGAATTTGAGGAATTCTAGAATATTGTAACCATCCCTGTATCCTTCCTCTAAGATACATATATCTGATTCTGGAGACTGGTCTAATATTTTTCGCAGCACTTCCCTGACGCTGGTGATTATGCCACCCTTCCTTGCTCCTCTTGACTTTCAAATTTAGAAAGTTTCCCCAGTGACCTACTGTGTCAAAACAGCCCTGTTCATCACTTCCACCATTTCCTGGTTTTATAGAATCATAGGATCCCTACAGTGTGGAAACAGGCCCTTCGGGCTGTGGGGAATGGGTTTGGGTGGGATATTCATCAGGAGGAAACAGGACCAACAAGTCCACATTCACCCCTGACTAATGCACTTAACGTACACATCCCTGAATTCTATGGGCAATTTAGCATTGCCAATTCACCTAACCTGTGTGTCTGGTTTGTGGGAGGAAACCTGAGCACCTGGAGGAAACCCACACAAACACAGGGAGAATGTGCAAACTCCACACAGACAGTCATCCAAGGCTAGAATCAAATCCAGGTCCCTCATGCTGTGAGGCAGCAGTGCTAACCACTGTGCCACCGTGCTGCCGTTTTCTATTATCAATTCCCTGAACCCCCTCTCTGGAAGACTAATGTTGGCTCTAGTTATTCCTTTCCTATTTAAATACTTGTTGAAACTTATTCTTTTTAATTAGCTTTCTCTGATACTTTTTATTTTTAGCAAAACTGATTGTAATCTTGTTCTTTCAAGCTAAGATGATTTCTCATCCATTGTACTAATGATGTCCTCAATTAGCTGAGCTACCCCGTACTTTCTCTGGCTTCTGTCTTTTCAAAATGCTCGTTTGCTGACTGTTAACTGTCAAATATGCAAACTTCAGTTAAGACCAAAATTTATCCCTTGCTGTAAAGCTTTTACATTAACATGTTCCACAAGCTGATCATGAAACCTGGATCATTGATCAAGTACAAAATAACAAATCCTTCAAAAAAATTACCATATGAATATCAAGACAAGAATGGGATAAAAAATCACTCAATGTAACTGTATTTTCAGATCAGGCAGGTTCACAGATGGTCACTGATTAAACAGGGTGTGCTTAAAAATTTAAATGCAAAGTGAGATTTGAAGATGTAATCTTTCTGATCCAACTCACTTTGCATTTTTTCCCTAACTCATTGATGATACTAAGCTTGCCCTTTGTATGGTTCATCGGAAATTCATTATTCTTTTATAGTATACAGTGTCCAACATCAAATAAAATTCCCTAAACTCTTTTAAAGGGGTTTCCTGCAAAATGTTAAGAACACTTTTTTTTAGGTGCTAGTTCCTACGAATCTAAGCACTTACGTAAAGGGCAGCACAGTGGCTCAGTGGTTAACACTATTGTCTCAGTGCCAGGGACCCAAGTTTGATTCCAGCCTCGGACTGGATATATAAATCCTGCCCTGATTTGCCTTTCCAAAATGCAGAACCTCTCATTTATCCAAATTAAACTCCATCTGCCATTCCTTAACCCATTGGCCCATCTCATCAAGATCCCATTGCACTTTGAGGTAACCTTCTTTGCTATCCACTTCACCTCCAATTTTGGTGTCATCTGTAAACTTACTAACTATATCTCCTATGTTCAAATCCAAATGACAAAAAGTAGTGGACCCTGCTCCAATCCTTGTGGCACACCACTGGTCACAGGCCTCCAGGCAGAAAAAAAACCCTCCACCTGTCTTCGATCTTCAAGCCAGTTCTGTATCCAATTGGCTAGTTGCCCCTGTATTCCATGTGGTCTAACCTTGCTAACCAGTCTACCATGAGGAACCTTATCAAATGCCTATTGAAGTTGATGTAGATCACATCCCCCGCTCTGCCCTCATCAATCCTCTTCATTACTTCTTCAAAAACCACGTATTAGTCTATGGGGTGAATTTGCAAATACATTCTATTTTGTTCAAAAAGTGCACAATCTGTAGGCAGTCAATCCATGTGACATTTTATAAATTCCTACTTTGGAAATAGAATCAGCCTGACTCAAGGTTGGGCAACAGATAGACTCTAACCTCACTCCTTTAATACATTGAGCTGAGATGTCATCTTTAATTTAAAAAAAATTCTTTTAATTTCTCACTTTGTATGCTACTATTTAAATTTAGAATAAGCATTTTAACAATTTTTGTTATTGTCAGAACCCATGGTTTCGAAAGTCTCGTTACAAAGCTGGGAAAGGGAAGAGGATGAATATCGGAGGAGGTGGATTAGGCTACAGAGAGCGTCCTGGGCTGGGTTCAGATAGCTCTGTAAGTACTGTAAATGATGGGTTTGATGTTATCAACGTCAATAAATATTCATGAGTTGAATATAGTGTAGTCGCTGTCACACTGAAGCACTGTTAGTTTTTACTGCTGTATGCAAGTATGAGAGAATTTGTGTGTTGAAAACTATCATTAATTTTATGTTCTGCTTAGGACTGGTCTAATTTACGTTTCCCAACCACACTAACGTCCAAAACAGATTGAATTAATGTTCTACTTTTTGTGTTTAGACTACAATTGGAATGTAGTGCTGTGGAATCCTTTTGAATATTCAAGACTATTAAGCATTGTTCAGATATGCTGAGCCATGAAAACCAATTGAAGTTAAACCCGATTTCAGAGTCCAGTGAATAAAATAAATTAGGTTATAAACAGATACTTGGAAGTGCACTGTACCTGTTACTGGAAAACTGCTTGGAGAAGAGCAAAAATGCAGCTCAACATTGCTACACACAGGATTTCAGACAGGAAATTGAAATATAAAGGAAGTGGGTGTTATAATATTTAACAAAGAAAATTTTCTCAGCTGTGGTTTATCATAGAAGTGATAATGTTAGAAGGGTCATCAAATGTATTCTTATGGAATATAAAAAAGGTACATTTGGAGCTGTGCAATAGGTCCTGAAGTCATCTGAGTAACAGAAAGACAAATGTTTGCAACATGCTGAAAAAGCGGAAGCGATAAAGATATTTATACAATAATATGAAACTAAAAACTGTGGATGATGGAGATTTGAAATGAGCAGAAATTGTTGGAGAAATTCAGCAGATCTGGCAGATCTGTGGGAGGAAGAGTTAACATTTTGTGTCTGGTGACATTCGTATAGTGCTTTGCGCAACCACCTGATGTCTGAAAGCACCCTACAATCTTGAATATTTTTCATTGGTTGTAGTTCAGTAATAGTAGGATTTCAATTATAGAAAATATATAGGAAAAAGGTGTCGAGTTCTTCAAAAACAATTAGGGAAATCTTTATTAATCAGTACATAGCGAGACTAACAAATATTGAATTTGGTTTTAGAAAATGAAGTTGATCAAGAACAGTTTAATAAAAATGATCGTAATTTAACAGTATGGAAGATGACAAAATTGGACCAAAAATATAAGTTTTAAATTGGGTAAAGTCATTTTTTTTTAAGCTGAGATATGATTTGGCAAAAGTGAAGTATAAAAAGGTACTGCAAGATAAATCAATATCAGAGCAGTGAGAGACCAAGGAAATATATCTTCCCACGAAGAAAAAGTTTGGGTCTGCCAAATCTATACAACTCCACCCTGGAAATTGAGTGGATACAGAGAGGGATAAAACAAAAACAAAGTCTATGTTAGATACCAAGGGCTTAGTACTGTGGAAAGCATTGAGGAATTTCAAAACTATAGCCTTGCCGTAAGAAAGAAAGATGGGAAAGCAAAGGCTGAATAGGAAAATACTGGCAAGTGAAATGGAGGAAAACCACAAATGTTCCATAAATACATTAAGAGGCTAACTAAGGAAAGTTAAATGTTTATTAGAGATTTGTGTAGAGAGGCAAAAGATTTTAGCATGGTTCTTAATGGAAACATTGTAATAATCATCACAAAGAGGAGGATAATGCAAATTTTATAGCTGGAGCAATGTGAAATATTGGATGGAATAAATGTAGTAATAGAGCACATATTAAGGTGTTTAGCATCTTTGAAAGTGGATAGATTGCTGGGCCCAGGTACAGTGTATGCCACTCTGCAAAGAGAAGTTGAAGAGGAAAGAGCCTCTGACTATCATTTTCCAGTCTGACTGTAAATGTGGTGTAAAAAGATAGGATGATCGATATTGTGCTCATCTGTATTCAGCCTAATCTTTCCTCTCTCTTTAAATAAGAGAGAAATAAATAGGTAATGACAGGAAAACTATTGAAAATAAAGTATTTATTAGCATAAATCAACCTTAGGAAAGGCACGGGCTCATCAAGGAGAGTCAGAAAGGCTTTGTAAGGGAAAGTCATGTCCAACATACTAGCCACTTTCCTTAATTGGCTGGGACCTAGAATGTAAGAATTGTAGAGGGGTATAAAACACTAGCTAGAACACAGTAGGGTATGATTCTGGTTACAACATTGCAGGAAAGAAATGATTGCAAGGGAACAAATTAGATTCATGATACTGTTTCCTACAAGAGAGAATTTTAGCTTTATGGAAAGATTGGATGGGCTAGTGTTTTCTTTGGAATAAAGAAAGCTGAGGGGAGCTTTAATTGAGTTCTATAAAATTATGTAAAGAGCATAAGGTCTTCCTTAACAGCGACTTAATCACCACATTACAATCCATTTATATAAACCCTCTATCAAATTCTAACATGGTATATTGTTCAGCTCATGAATTTCTACTATTTTGTAAATTTTGTGATGATTTATTTGTTCTTTAAGCTTAAACCTGTTACTTGATGCATCATGACCAAATGGTTAAGTGTGTTTGTCTTATATAGGACAGAACATCAAGCAGTGTGCTGTCTAACTATGAAGCATACAAGCCATCTACAGGAGCAATGGGTGATAGAATGTCAGCTATGAAAGCAGCATTTCAGGTAAAGATTGTTTGATGGAGCTGAATATTGGGTTTGGTAAACTGTTGCTACTCTAACACTTTTGAAGAAAATTGATTTGAGTTCCTGTGATTATAAAAATGATCATCCTCGTATTTTTCACTTGAAGAGAACTTTAAATGGTTGGTAAAATAACTGCTCAGCTTCACATTTCAATATAACGCTCATAAAGTTGGCACTTTTGAGTTGAAATTGAATCCATAAAACTGGCCTTCTGACTGGAGGCATTTAGATATTAGTGAGCACTGCTAGTTGCTCAATGAGGCATTGTTGGAATCTTTTACAGTTAATCGGTTGAAGATAACTAGTGGTCTACTTGTGGTATGAATAGTCATCTGAAATCAAAATCTTGTAGAAGGTTACTGAAGTATTAATCTGGGGACTGCCACAGGATGAACTGGACTAAACTGAAGCAGCATAATGTGAAATGATTTGTGATTTTTAAAAGTAAATACTGATCAGTAATAAGACCCGGGTTCAATTCCCGCCTCAGGCAACTGACTATGTGGAGTTCGCACGTTCTCCCCGTGTCTGCGTGGGTTTCCTCCGGGTGCTCCGGTTTCCTCCCACAGTCCAAAAATGTGCAGGTTAGGTGAATTGGCCATGCTAAATTGCCCGTATTGTTAGGTGACGGGGTAAATGTAGGGGAATGGGTCTGGGTGGGTTGCTCTTCGGCGGGTCGGTGTGGACTTGTTGGGCCGAAGGGCCTGTTTCCACACTAAGTAATCGAAATCTAAAGTCATTACAATTAATTTGTTGAACAGAATTGCACCAAGTAAAAAAGTCTGAAGATGCCAGTGGCTCTGTGGAGACAACACAGATACCCATTTGTACAATGTTCAGTCCAATCAAAATAGTTGTTTCTCGGAGGATTGCTTTTAAGCATTACGCCAAACTAGATCTCTTTCAAGGAAATGTTTACAATAATCAGAATTGTGCATGACCTTTGTGGTTCTTACAACTATGTCTTGATTTTTTTGAGAGGTCAGCAGTACATTACAGGTTATTTGGAAGAGAATTCTACACAGACCAAATTTAATGTGTCATTAATTTAATCTCATTCACCTGTCTTTTATTCTGTTTGTGTTCTCTTTCCCAACACTTCAATTCAAGAAAAAGATGTTGTTCCAGCTCACTTTGTGCACCAGATTTAGTTCCTGGTACCTGCTGCATTAGTTGTTCTCAGCACTGGGTTTAGAATCGGTGTGCTGGTAGAAGGAGTAGATTCTCTAGGTTCCCACTGCAACATAATGGCTAAGGACAGGAATGAGCTCTAATCCCCTCATTGAAGTTTAATAGGTTCATGAGGAGAACATCCAGCTGTTCTCAATTGTGTTAGGCTCATCTGCAGAAGGTATCATATGATATCTGAGGCATTCCAATGTGACACAAAATTACTGGTAGCAGCTCTGTCAACTTTCCCTTCAACTTTGATTTACTAGGCTCAATCATTGACAGTACTGACAATGCCAAGTTCAGCATTGACTAATTATGTAACCTGAGTCCTCCTGGTCTTTAAGGCTTGCTAATACACACTAGCTGGACATATGATGAGCAGTGGCCTAGCACTAACAGAATTCCACTCCGTGAATGCAATGTGCTGTAGCTCCATCACACTGTGCAAACAGTTTAGTTTCACCTCAAAACCAACAACAAAGCAGCAATCAATCCTTTTTTGTGAACGCCATGAAGCGTCAGGTGAATGTGTCGAATTGTAGGTTTCTTAAGACAAGTGACCCAACAAAGTGTAAACCATTGTGTTCTGCAATAACGGAAAGTATCTAAGGCTGACTGAATCACATGCATTGTACATTCAGTTTCTGCAAAGGAGGATCACTCAAAAGTTTCAATTTTTTTTTCAGTCACAAACAGACCTTTCTGATATGTTAATTACATTGTATGCAACATGAAATAGTGACACATCATAGCTCAATCCATTGATCCAGTTTTTTTTTGGATACACGTTTAGTATCTGCAATGCTAAAGCTGGTGTTTTACAAATATAAACCACTGCATACTAACATATACTTATTTTATTCCACCAGTCACAATACAAATCGCACTTTGTTGCAGCCACTGGTAGTGCTCCTAAGATCACAGGTTCTGCTGCTGGTACTAGCAACTGGACAAGTGCTGGGAGCCTCAGTATTATTCCTACTTGCCCTCTGGGCAATCCAGTCACCAACCAGCTGCAGGTTCCCAGCAGTAACAGTGGAAGTAGCGCTCGGAATAAAGACAGCAACAGTCGTCCTGCTGAGGTCAAGAGCAATCGTCTTGTTGATGGCAGCTCTAGCCGTTTTGAAAGCAGCAGTCGTCATAGTGACAACTTTGGTCGTCATAGCGACGGTGGCAGCCGTTACAGTGATAGCAGCAGTCGTCACGGTGATTCCAGCAGCCGCCATTCTGTCAGCAAGTACAACGATCGCGGAGGTGACGGCAGGCACAGTGACCGGGGCAGTGAGAGGCATGGTGATCGGAACAGTGAACGGTATGTTGACCGCAGTGACAGCCGACACAGCGACCGGCGCAGCGACAGTCGGCATGGTGACAGGCATGGTGAGAGTCGAAGTAGTGACAGTCGGCATAGTGAGTCCAGGAGTTCCAGCCAAAATCGAAGTGGTGGGGACAGCGGGAGCATGAATGAGACCGGGAATAGCGGAGAGAACAGGAGCGGCAATGAAAGCAGGAATGGAGACAGCAGAAGTGGCAGTAGAACCAATTCTGCTGAGAATGATGGCTTTGCTGTGCCAGAACCACCTCCCAGAAAGAAGAGGAGCAGATGGGACAATTAAATCCCAGCAATTGTGTTTCACACATTCTCTTGCAGGCAGAAAAATGCTTACATTTTCAATCTCTGTTAGAAACTTCAGTGATAGTTTCATCTGCATAACCATCAATACAAAAAGGGACACTACAGGATGGATTTTTATTTAGAATAGTAAACTATGTATCTTGTATGTTAGTGTTGGTCTTTGAAATGGAAAGAACTTTTTCATATTGTCGACTACTTTGACTATATTCTGTTTCACTTGTTTTGTCTTTGCTCTGTTCTTTTTGAAACAGTAAAGTCATCTCAAATGTTTATGGAATTGTCCTGAATCCTGTCTGCTTTTGGTTTCTGCTGATTTGCATTGTGAAATGCCACATCGTTTGAGTTGACATTGCTATTCTGACAGGAGAAGGCTATAGAGAGAGAACTTTCTTATTTTCTTTTCCCCAGGTTAGGGCCAACAGAGTCTGGTCGAAGCCTGGTCACCAAATTGCGCATATGTTTGAGAATATGGCTCTTTTATGAAATAAAATTTTAAAAGGATGTTCCAACTAAATGTTTAAAAGAAACTCTTTTAACTGATATACACGCTAACAATATCTAAGAGCAGCTATGTGCTGCAGCTTTGCTTTTGTGCTTGTTGTTATCTTGTGCTGTTTGGTGAATGAAAGGAAAAGATATAAAGCAGTGATACATGGTATAAAGAAATGAGGTATAGGTTGGCAAGCTTGAGGGCATTATTCTTATCCCTAGAGAGCATATGTTTAAATCTGATTTTCCATGGCCTTGAACAGTGTATATTTGGGAACTTAGGGCAAGAAGATTAGATGCCTTGATGTTAGTTTTTTCCAGCTTGTATACCAGTCCTGAGGTCCCAGCACTCTTGCAGCTCTCAACATAAGTGCTCACAAATCAAGTAAGTACTAGTGCAAGAAAAGTCATTTGGACCATACTATTTGTGATTTTTGGATGTCCAAAGCACTTTATAACCAATAACACATTTCTGAAATGTTCAGTATGAGAGCAAGTACTTCAGGTTCTCCCTGTTTTCATTTCCTGATTCTGTTGCAATTTTTAAAAAAGAAATATAATTTTGAGAAACCTTAACAAATTTACAAAATTATACATAATCTGATAAAGTATGAACTTGGGAAAGGGGAAGCCTTTTTTGACAAATTTGTTGGAAAGTTTTGAAGATGGAGCCAGTAAAGGACACCAATAGATAGATTTCCGAAAGGCATTCAGTAAAGTTGCCATAGGCTAAGGATTCATGAATTTCATGTATTAGCATCGATGAAGTATTGGCTGTTGCCATAGGCTAAGGATTCATGAATTTCATGTGTTAGCATAGATGAAGGATTGGCTAACTGGCAGGGAAAGCAAGTAGGGATAAGTGGGGCATTTTCAAGTTTGCAGCTTGTTAACTAGGGGAGTGCCGCAAGAATCAATGTTGGAGCCTTACAATCTGTATTAATAACTTGAGATAAAATACCAAGAATGATATCGCCAAGTTTGCTAACATTTCAAACCTAGATGGAAATGGTAGTTGTGAGAAAACCCAGGAGGCTGCAAAGAGATATAAATTAGTTAATTGAGTAAGTTAATTGGTCAAAGAGCTGAAACAAATAATATTTGGATCTCATTTACAGTTGCTTCCTCATACTAGAAAGTTGTCTGGTGTGATCACAAAAAGGCAGATCTATCATGTAGAGCACCACTGAGATCTATGTCTTTTTTCTAGTGAAATACAGTCCCATGGTTGAACTATCTGTGCTCCCAGTAAATCCACACTTGTTGTTATGCCACTTGCCTGTTGCCACAGGACTTGTAACAGATTGGCAAACATTAGAAAGATATAAATGGGACTTGTACATGAATTAGGTTATAGTGCAGGAGGATTGCCCATCGTCCGTTTTACTCTGTCATCTTGTCTATCTTGATCCAATGGCAAGATTAATCTAATGGAGAGAGATCCAGATACAGCCGGTGATTTTGCAATCTTCTGTGCATTCCATAAGGTAATGCTCATCTGTCTTCAACACCACTAGACCTTAGAATGGTCTTATTCAGCCTATCTGCTGAAATTAACCTTCTCTTGCCTAATAACCAGTCCAATAACTCTCTTGAACTCCATCTACAATAATGGGTTCACTTTTTCCATTGGAAAATAGTAGTCATAGCAAAGTGTCCTGAAGGATGCACAATTGGACCTTCTAATGGGCAATTAGCAGCATCTGCAACTCTCCCAAAAAAAAGTCTCCAAGTCCAGTTTGGAAGTGCCTGACTGTTGTACCTGTATGCCTTTCAGCAAAGGTTAGAGAAATTAAAACCTGTTCTAACTCCTGATTATTGTAAAACTGATACTGACTCTCGAACCCTCTTACTTGCTGCCCTACTCCCTTTTGCCCACTTATTTTCACAAGCTATAGAGGGAAGATGCCTTTGGAACCTTTAAACCTTTAACACTTGGCTAGTGTCGAAAAATGGGGCATGCTTTGCGTTCAACACAGATCTTGCACTTTAATGGAAGACTCCAAAAACAGATACAACCCACGTTTTTCAAGAGGCCTGGACCAGAAATATAGAGCTCCTGGGCAAGGTAAGAAAAAGGGAGTGTATAAGCAAACTGATAATTGCCATTTGTCAAATTTAGCCCATTATTTTAGATAGTGCACAAAACACTCAGGCAATATCTGTAGAGCAAGAAATAGGATTACATCTCTGCTCAGTTGCTTTCTTTAGAACATAGAACAGTACAGCACAGAACAGGCCCTTCAGCCCACGATGTTGTGCCCGAACATTGATCCTCATGTATGCGCCCTCACATTTCTGTGATCATATGCATGTCCAGCAGTCTCTTAAATGTCCCCAATGACCTTGCTTCCACAACTGCTGCTGGTAACGCATTCCATGCTCTCTCAGCTCTCTGTGTAAAGAACCCACCTCTGACATCCCCTCTATACTTTCCTCCAACCAGCTTAAAACTATGACCCCTTGTGTTAGCCATTTCTGCCCTGGGAAATAGTCTCTGGCTATCAACTCTATCTATGCCTCTCATTATCTTGTATACCTCAATTAGGTCCCCTTTCCTCCTTTTCTTCAATGAAAAAAGTCCGAGCTCAGTCAACCTCTCTTCATAAGATAAGCCCTCCAGTCCAGGCAGCATCCTGGTAAATCTGCTCTGAACCCTCTCCAAAGCATCCACATCTTTCTTATAATAGGGCGACCAGAACTAGACGCAGTGTTCCAAGTGCGGTCTAACCAAAGTTTTATAGAGCTGCAACAAGATCTCACGACTCCTAAATTCAATCCCCCTGTTAATGAAAGCCAAAACACTGTATGCTTTCTTAACAACCCTGTCCACTTGGGTGGCCATTTTAAGGGATCTATGTACCTGCACACCAAGGTCCCTCTGTTCCTCCACACTGCCAAGAATCCTATCCTTAATCCTGTACTCAGCTTTCAAATTCGACCTTCCAAAGTGCATCACCTCGCATTTATCCAGGTTGAACTCCATCTGCCACCTCTCAGCCCATCTCTGCATCCTGTCAATGTCCCGCTGCAGCCTACAACAGCCCTCAATACTGTCAACGACACCTCCAACCTTTGTGCCGTCTGTAAACTTGCTGACCCATCCTTCAAACCCCTCATCCAAGTCATTAATAAAAATTACAAACAATAGAAGCCCAAGGACAGA
>NC_057742.1:40833744-40846658 GCF_004010195.1 Chiloscyllium plagiosum
CTTAAACAGTCTCCACATGTCTGTAGTGCCTTTACCATGGAACAATTGTTCCCAATCCATGCTTCCTAACTCATGTCTAATCGCATCATAGTTTCCTCTTCCCCAGTTGAATATCCTCCCATTTTGCCTAATCCTCTCCTTCTCCATAGCTATGTAGAATGTGAGGCAGTTGTGGTCACTATCACCAAAATGCTCTCCCACCACAAGATCTGATATCTGCCCCAGCTCGTTTCCGAACACCAAGTCGAGAATGGCCTCTCCCCTCGTCGGCCTGTCAATGTACTGAGTTAGGAAACCCTCCTGAACACACCTTACAAAAACAGCTCCACTCAAATCTCCTGCTCGAAGGAGGTTCCAACAATATTGGGAAAGTTAAAGTCACCCATTACAACAACCCTACTACGTCCACACTTTTCCAAAATCTGCCGACCTATGCTTTCTTCCATCTCCCTGCTGCTATTGGGGGGCCTGTAGTAAACCCCTAACGAGGTGACTGCTCCCTTGCTGTTCCTAATTTCCACCCATACTGACTCAGTAGGTAGATCTTCCTCGACAATGGAAGCTTCTGGAGCTGTGATACCCTCTCTGATTAGTAGTGCTATATTCCCTCCTCTTTTTCCCCCCTCCCTATTCTTTTTAAATACTCAACCCTGGAACATCCAGCAACCATTCCTGCCCCTGAGAAACCCATGTCTCTGTTCTGGCCACAACATCACAGCACCAGGTATTGATCCATGCTCTAAGTTCATCACTTTTATTCCTGATACTCATTGCGTTAAAGCAAACACTCTTTAACTGATCCCTTGGTTCCTTCCCAGGAAAATCCTTCCCACTAGCTGGTCTACCTCTTGTTATTGCCTCATCTGCATCAACTCTCACCTCCGGTATACAGCTCAGGTTCCCACCCCCCTGCCATACTAGTTTAAACCCTCTCAAACTACTCGAGCAAACCTTCCACCCAGGACATTGGTCCCCTTCCAGTTCAGAAGTGTAAGAAGTTCAGGATGTAACAGGTTTCAAGCAAGTACAGGGGTAGGGAAAGGTAGGAGAAATGGAAAAGAACAAAAGGGAGGTCTGAATGGAAGACAGGAGTGAGTAAATTGCAAAAAGATTCTTGCAAGGCAAAATAAGATTATTTCCTATATAGAACAATGTCTCAAGGCTGCCGATGTACTTCTAACAAAAGAAAAAAAAAGTGATCCACATTATACTGGATAAGAAAAGAATGAAAATATCTCATTACGTATGTCAGAAAGATTTACCCCCTTTCTCTCAGCAATGTACTTCGATTCAAACCTCAGTCAAGGGACAAGCCTATTTTCACGTAAAGGTTTTTTGCTCAGCTGGTGCAAGTGTAATCAGTTTTCTTTCAGCAAATGTTTGGACATTAATTAGATGCTGATTTCTTCGGTCTCTCCCTGAAATCCTAAAGTCAAATTTCTGACTTGGCTCACTATTTAACATTGTTGTTAAACTTCCTAATCTATTTTAGTCATTCCTCTTCGAAGCCCCAATGTCCTGTTTCTGTGGAATTGCCCTCCGGAAGTCTGCCTGTTATTTGCTATGACCAATGAATCTGTATCTTTTCAACACCATTAACACTTTCTTTTACTCTGGGCATTGTCATCATCTGTTCCACTTCTCCCCTCTTTTTCTGTAGCATAAAACCCACCACTTCGCAGTCTCCTTTCGTTCCATATAAGAATAATGTTGGACTGAATGATGTTTTTCTGTCCACAGATTCTGCTGGAACTGTTACGTTCTCCAGAACTTTGTTTTTACTACTTAGCATAGATTCTCTAAACTATTATCTTCAATTTTGTAGGGTAGCTTATCCTCTGGCAACCCCACAGCCTTCTGCTTTTGGAGCTTTTGTCCCACTGACTGCTAAGCTCCTCCAATTCCAAACTGCTAAGAACAGCCTAGGCCTGCTGTTACGGGCCTCCCACCCCCTGCATGTGCCTGGTTCTAGCTCCCCCTCAAGGTGACACAAACTCAAGTCAACAAACACCTGAGTAGTTTTCTTGCTGGTCATACAGCTGAAATCACATGATTTATTGTGAATATTGTTTTGAGCTCATGTTTAGGTGGCTTTTTTGACAATTTAAAAAAGACGATTTTCACAGAACTGAAAACTAAAATAAATTTCTTTCCACTTTGGAACCCAAGTTTTCAAATAATAAAATATGAACCTTCATAACCTCGTGACCAATGTTCAAATATTGTCAATGCAAGCTCAGTGGTTAGCACTGTTGCCTCACAGCGCTAGGGACCTGAGTTTGATTCCAGCCTTGGGCAACTGTCTGTGTGAATTCTGCACGTTCTCCCATGTCTGCATGGATTTCCTCTGGGTGCTCTGGTTTCCTCCCACAGTCCAAAGATGTAAAAGTTAAATGAATTGTTCATGCTAAATTGCCCATAGTGTTCAGAAATGTGCAGATTAGGTGCATTCGTCAGGGGAACTGCAAGGGGGTAGGGGAATAGGTTTGGGTGGGATACACTTCTGAGGTTTGGTGTGGACTTGGGCCAAAACAGCCAGATTCCAGACTGTAGGAATTTTATTCTATTTTATAACTTTGCAAAGTCATCTTTTATTCCTGAAAGCTGGTTCTTTACATTGAACAGATTTTTCTTTAATGGAGCCTAGTTCCTAATGGCGTCTTTGACATTCTGTTTCTGATACGAATTTCTCTTGATGTCAGCCTAGTCATTTTACTACTTTATCAAGTGTCGCCTTAAGAGCTTGGGTTATAGCTGCAACACAAGCAGGGAACTGTCCAGGATATTCCTTTTACCAAATCTGTTTCTCTTACTTCAATTGTCTCTTGAAACTCTTGGAAAAGACAAGGATTTCATACCAGCCAAATCAGCACCCCTTCAATATTTCAACTAGGAACAATTCCCACAGTAACATTTCTATCTACTAATCACTTTAGAAATTAACTTGGTTTAAAAGTGCCATTTGACAGCTGTGATAAATATCTCTTTCATCAAACGATCCGGAACGTAAATTGTACCATTAGCCACCACAATGACTGATCTGACGTACTGACTCTGAAAATATTAATTTGTTTACTTGTGATGTCGGAAGAGTAAGTAAATATTTCTACCTTGGAGACAAAACCTCTTTAATCTCCAATAATCACTCATTGTGGCAGTGTTCAGGGAAGAATTTTCTTGGCTATCCTAGGCTCATTTCAGTAGGTTTTAAAGAAACTTGTACCTTGTGCACATTCATCCTCATTAGCACCCATTTCTATTGTTTCTGAAGACTACTTGAGTGTTTGTATTACTCCCACTATTTTACCTTTTTAAATTGCAATGCAATTCCAACAACATGTCCTGTCTTATAACAGTCAAAACTTACAGGTTTTCTAACATAGTGTTTATTCTTTATGCTATCACTTCCATTGACTGGACAATTTATTTTAAAGTATTTAACCTACACTTTATCCAGTTTGTGCTTTCTGTTTTTTTCTTTAAGGTTCTTTTTCTCTTTCCTTATCTCTTTCCTCCAAAGTCAATTTTTCTTTTTTCCTTTTCTATTTCAAGCTGCTTCATTAACAAATGCATTCTAGTCAATTCAATCTATGTTCCGTTTGAGTTAGACTGTTGTCTCAACTAACTCTCCTTTCGTAACCCTTATTTTTAATTCCAACTCCAACCTTTCTGCTAATGCTGTAGCCTTAATTGATTCTAGCAAATCACTCAGGATAAATCATCCCTTCCCAGAAAAGTCATAGGAACTGACAAAGCCATTTTTAATTTTCAACTTCTACAGTAAAATTCACCATGAAGATCTTAACCTATTTCTACCTCAGCAAATTATCCAAATCACGATTACTAATTACAATCTCAGACCAGATAGCCAAATTTGTTACAAACTGGATAGGGATCAATAACATTTTTAAAGTAGACGAAGTATGAGATCCAAGGGACCTACTAAGAGAGGAAAGTGACATGATTTCATGGTTTTGAACAAAGTAGCTTTACAATGTTAGAACAGTAATACAGTCTACAGTTAACATACTGTGTATATCTAGCTCTCAGAATTAAGAAGTGTTAAAAATGGTAATAAACTGTGATCAAACCCCTTAGAATACATGTCAGATTGCAAATATACTCAAGGCAGATCCATGAATTTCTCAACAATTCCTCATAAAAATCACACAACACCAGGTTAGTCCACCAGGTTTATTTGGAATTACTAGCTTTCAGAGCGCTGCTCCTTCAGGTAGCTGTGGAGCAGGATCATAAGACACCAAATTTATAGCAAAAGATTACAATGTCATGCAATTGACACGATATATTGACGAAAACCTAAATTGCTGTTAAGTTTATTTTAGAATGTAAATCCGAGAAGTTCTTTCCAGTCACCTTCTCAAGATAGCTTAAAGTGACATGTCAGCTCAGACAATGCATTAAAGCTGAGAGTCTGCACCTAATCTTGAGCCAGACTGGTTCTGTTTCCAATGTAGGATTTTATAAAATGTTACATGGGTTGACTGCGTGCAGATTTTGTGCTTTTTGGACAAAATTTCTATTGTACCTGCAGTTAGAATTCTGAAAATGCAAATCCATCCCAAAGTCTTATATCTGTGTACATGTGTGTGTAGGAGAGAGCGTGAGTACGTGAGTGTGACAGTATAAGCCTGTGAGAGGGTGTGTGGCGGGTGCATGTGTGTGTGTCTGAGAGAGGGTGTGTATGAGAGAAAGTTTGCGTGAGTTGTGAGTATGTGGGAGTACCCACTATGCTATACACTCTCAACCACGCAGACACCCTCTCACAGGCTTATACTCCGTCACACTCGTGCGCACACCCTACCAAGCACGCAAACACACTCTCAAATGTACGTGCACGCAATCACACTCTTTCCCCCCCACCCCCAACACACACACTCTCACTCGCACGCACGCACATATATAAGTCTATGGATGAATTTACATTTGCAGATACATTCTATTTTGTTCAAAGAGCACACATGGTCAGTCTTTGTAACATTTTGTAAATTCTTACTTTGGAAATAAAACTAGTCTGACTCCAGATTGGGATACAGACAGACTCTAACCTCACACCTTTAATGCATTATCTGAGCTGAGATGTCGCTTTTTGAATATAAAACCTTAAGTTATCTCAGAACTGTGACTAGAAAGAAGTTCTTGGGTTTACTTATTAATGAACCGAAACCTGAAACCCATTCTAAAAGATGGAAGCTTTAAAGGTAATCTAGGTTTGTTCAATATATCAGTCACATGATGCTGAGATCTTTCGCTATAAGTTGTGTCTTATGATCCTGCTCCACAGTTATCTGATTAAGAAGCAGTGCTCCAAAAGCTAGTACTTTCAAATAAACCTGTTAGATTATAACCTGGTGTTGTATGATTTTTAACTTTGTCCACGCCAGTCCAACACCAGCACCTCCACATCATAAATGTTAATGACAGGATGGGTCGTTAAATCTCACAAGGGATCACAGTCCTTCATTTTTGTCAGTCTGGCCTTTATCATCTTGTGAATTGCCTCAACGATGGTTTCCATTCTGCTCAATCTCCCTTTCTTTCATGAGGTTAAACTTGCCTGGATTCCAAATTTGCATTCTAGTACACATTTGCAAACGTATATCAATGTCTTCACTGACAGCAAGTTTCATCAAGCTAATTCTATAACTGGGTGTGTACCCAAGCTCCACTCTTACTCAGTTGCATCAAAAACTACTGAGAGCCTTTCACCCCCAACTCCACTCTCTCTCAAAGCTGCCATAGTTCCAGAGAGTCATTACAGAGGTGACTGTTAATGATTTAACCTGAGGGTGACCATACCTCAGAGAAAAGGACGAGGTTGAGTAGAGGTTTTCATGGTAGCCTCAGCCAGTGCGGGAGTTGAACCCATCTTGGCATCACTTTGCCTTGCAAACCTGCCCTTCAAGCTAGCCCATCTCGTCTCTTAACTGTATTGAAGTTTTAATGCTCCTGATATGTGGTTGGGATTAAATTGCTGCTGCTACATCTTGGAGACAAATAACTGAACCAAATCAGCTTTTCTACCTCTGTCTTCACAACACAGTAAAATTAAAAGCTTCAAAGACTCTCAAAATTTACCACAATGGTCAGACTTTTGAATCACTAAACCCAAACTCTGTGAATAATGAATTCCATACATTAGTTTGTACTTTAAGCAAAAAAATTAGCTATATATTAACAACGTAGGAACTTTAGCAGATTACAGTTAAACAACAGTTATCTAATTGTGTGGTGCTTTTCAAAAGCCTTTGTTTTCAGCCCCATTAGCAACAAGCAGACAGACATACACATTTAAGGGTTAAATAAAGGAACAAAACAGGTCACTTTGCTTAAATGTTTTACACGATGTGCTTTTCCACAGGCATAAATAGAAACAGACCGCTCAGTTCAACTCGTCAATAATATTTAAAAGGTGAATAGAAAGGGTTGAGAGGGATATGGGCCAAATAATGGCTACTGCGTGTCCTTGATAAGTATGTACCTGTCAGGCAGGGAGGAAGTGGTCAAGCCATGGTTTACCAAAGAAGTTGAATCACTTCTCAAGAGGAAGAAGAAGGCTTATGTTAGGATGAGACATGAAGGCTCTGTTAGGACGCTTGAGAGTTACAGTTTAGCCAGGAAAGACCTAAAGTGAGAGGTAAGGAGAGCCAGGAGGGGACGTGAGAAGTCTTTGGCAGGTAAGATCAAGGAAAACCTAAAGCTTTCTATAGGAAAATCAGGAAAAAAAGAACAACTAGAGAAAGATTAGGGCTGATCAAGGATAGTAGTGGGAAGTTGTGTGTGGAGTCCAAGGAGATGGGGAAGCGCAAAATGAATTTTCTTTTGTCAGTATTCACACTGGAAAAAGAGAATGTTGTCGAGAAGAATGCTGAGATACAGGCTACTAGGTTAGACTGGATTGATGTTCGCAATGAGGACGTGTTAGCAATTCTGTAAAGTGTGAAAATAGATAAGTCCTCTGGGCGGGATGGGATTTGTCCTAGGATTCTCTGAGAATCTAGGGAGGAGATTGCAGAACCTTTGGCTTTGATCTTTTTCATCATTGTCTACAAGAATACTGGCAGAAGATTGGAGGATAGCAAATGTTGTTCCCCTGTTCAAGAAGACCAGTGAGCCTTATTTCGGTTGTGGATAAAGTGCTGGAAAAGGTTATAAGAGATAAGATTTATAATTATCTAGAGAGGAATAAGTTGATTAGGGATAGACAACATGGTTTTGTGAAGGGTGGGTCGTGCCTCACAAACCTTATTGGATTCTTTGAGATGGTGACCAAACAGGTGGATAAGGATAAAGTGATTGACATGGTGTATGCGGATTTCAGTAAGGTGTTTGATAATATTCTCCACAGTAGGCTATTGCACAAAATACAGAGCCACTGGATTGAGGATGATTTAGCAGTTTGGGTCAGAAATTTGTGAGCTGAAAGAAGACTGAAGGTGATAGTTGATGGGAAATGTTCATCCTGGAGTTCAGTTACTGGTGGTTTACCTCAAGGATCTGTTTTGGTGCCACTGCTTTTTCTCATTTTTATAAATGACCTGTATGAGGGCGTGGAAGTTAGTAAATTTGAGGATGGCACTAAGGTTGGTGGAGTTGTGGATATGCTGAAGAATGTTGCAGGTTACAGAGGGACATAGATAAACTGCACATCTGGCCTGGTAGGTGGCAGATGGAGTTTAATGCGGAACAGTCTAAGGTAATTCACTTTGGAAGGAGGAACAGGAATAAAGAGTACTGGGCTAATGGTAAAATTCTTGGTAATGTAGATGAGTAGAGAGATCTCTGTGTCCATGTACATAGATCCCTGAAAGTTGATAGGGTTGTTAAGAATGCATACGGTATGTTAGCTTTTATTGGCAGAGGGGTTGAGTTTTGGAGCCACATGATCATATTGCAACTGTACAAAACACTGGTGCAGCCGCACTTGGAATATTGCGTCCAATTCTGGTCACCGCATTATATGAAGGATGTGGAAGCTTTGGAAAGGCTTCAGAGGAGATATACTGCAAAGTTGCATAGTATGGAGGGAAGATCCTATGAGGAACGGCTGAGGGACTTGAGGCAGTTTTCGTTAGAGAGAAGAAGGTACAGAGATGAGTTAATTGAGACATATAAGATAATCAGAGGGTTAGATACAGTGAACAATGAAAGCCTTTTTCCTCAGATGGCGATGGCTAGCTCAAGGGAGCATGGCTTTAAATTGAGGGTTGATAGATATAGGACAGATGTCAGAAGTAGTTTTGCTACTCATGGAGTAGCAAAGATGTGGTACACACTGCCTGCAACAGTATTGGACTTGCCAACTTTAAGGGCATTTAAATGGTCATTGGATAAACATATGGATGAGAATGAAATAGTGTAGGATAGATGGGCTTCAGATTGGTTCCACAGGTCGGCACAACATCGAGGGCCAAAGGGCCTGTACTGTGCTGTAATCTTCTATGTATAAATTAAACTCGATCTGCCAATCCTGGGTTCATCAGTCCATCAAATCAAAGTCCCATTGCACCCTTGAGATAACCTTTTCACTGCCCACTACACCTCCAATATTGGTGTCATCTGCAAACTTACTAACCATTCCTCTTACGTTCACATCCAAATCATTTTTGTGAATGACAAAAAGCAGTGGACTCAGCAGCCATCCTTGTGGCATACCTTGGGTCACAGGCCTCCCATCCAAAAAAAACAACTTTCCACCATCACTCTCTGTCTCTTACCTCCAAGCCAATTTTTGTATCCAAATGACTGGCCCTCCCTGAATTCCATGTGATCTAACCTTGCTAACCAGCCTGCTATGCAGAACCTTGTCAAATGCCTTGCTGAAGTCCATATGTAAAACCTCCACTGCTCTGCCCACATCACTCTTCTTTGTCTTTTCTTCAAAAAGCTCAATCAAGTTAGTGAGATGATTTCCCACACACAACCATGTTGACTATCCCTAATTGGTCCTTGCCTTTCCAAATACATGTAGATCCTATCCCTCAGAATCACCTCCAGCAACTTATCCACCACTGACATCGGGCTCACCAATCTATAGTTCCCTGGCTTGTTCTTCCACCTTTCTTAAATAATGGCACCATTAGCTACCCTGCAGTCTTGCAGCACCTCATCCAGTGGTGATAGTTTTTTGGTTAATTTTCTGAAGGTGTTGGTCACAGTCACCTTTATAATTCACTCGAATAAAGGCAGTAATATTTCTAACTTAGTTTTTTTATTCTCTGAGCTCCCAAGAGCAGCACATGGGAGTTTAGGCAGGGAGCTTTCAAATCTTCACCCCAGATTTCTTTTCACCAAAAACACACCGATTTTGAACTCTGACCACTTTCTGACAGACTGATCGTCTCCTCCATGAGGACCCAGTTACCACTCAACACCTGCCATCTGCTTGAGTGTAAGGTCTTTTCCAGACTGTTGGAACCAGTTCCCAGGTATCAATCTCACTTATAACCAACTTCTGTTATTTGTTTAAGCATAATATTCTCCTCCAGTGATGAAGTGGTTGTAGAACCTTTTGACAAGAAAACAAACTATAATTAACCTCCAGGCCTGCCTTCATGAACCCGAGGCACTACACGGGTAGTGCCTCCCACCTGCCCTCCTCCTCTAACCTAATAATAACACCTGTTGTGGTAAGGAGGTAAGTGCTGAATTTTGCTTGTTGTATTCTTTAGACCCAGTTTTTTTTTTAAATAAAAGTTAGTTTAGAGGGATGGCAGTGAAGGCAGTGCAATGTTCCTCCTGCAACATGTATGAGGTGAGGGATGCCATCGACGTCCCTGCCGATTACACTTGCAGGAAGTGCACCCATCTCCAGCTCCACCAAGACCGTGTTAGGGAACTGGAGCTGGAGTTGGATGAACTCCGGATCATTCGGGAGGCAGAGGGGGTCATAGATCAGAGTTATAGGGAAGTAGTAACCCCAAAGATGGGAGTATGTTACGTGTATGGAATGAGCTGCCAGAGGAAGTAGTGGAGGCTGGTACAATTGCATTTAAAAGGCATAAGGAAGGTTAAATGAACAGGAAGGGTTTGGAGGGATATGGGCCAGGTGCTGGCAAGTGGGACTGGATGACGTTGAAATAACTGGTTAGCTTGGATGTATTAGACCGAACTGTCTGTTTCTGTGCTGTACATCTCCATGACTCTATAACCGGTTTTTATCCAATGATTGAGATAGATTTTTCTTGGGAATGTGCTTCCACAAATTGAACAGTGGATCCCAGATCCACCAGGTCAGAATCCTGATTCTTCAGGTGAGACTTTCCCCAGGAGTGGCTCCATCCAGTGTCAGCAAGGTGATGGCTCTCACAGTCGAAGGGATCTTCAGGGCTGGTTTCTCTCACCCTTTCTCATCTTCAACAACTTGTTCCCAATGACAAACATCTGTGTTTCTTTGTGTCAGAGTCACTTTTAAACAGACATTATAATCTTACTGTTCACTCTGAACTTACCCAATAAGACCATCTTCAGGATTGGATCCTCAGACACTGGAACCACATGAGCTGAACATTGTCACCGTGATTCATGGTCAGAGAATCGATAGCTGGTAGCTCAGCTTTTAGATGGACGTTAGTGTCAGGATCTTGTTTAACCACCTGATCTCCATTGGCAGTGTGAGGTAGCTCAGGTGAAAGTGATTCCAGATCATAATGTGGTCTGAATACACGATCCACATTTCACAGACAGAGAGCAGGATCCTGTCAGTAGGTGGATTGCACAGAGTGAGAGAGAAAAGGCAGATAATGAAAGGGAGATGGACAGATATCGGTCAGTGTTAGATATGTCAGTGTGCACTCATACACAGCTCACTCAGGAGTGTAGAGAGATATACACGGATGGAGATAAGTACAAAGGCAGAGACATCTGTTTGCACCCACACACAACATACAGATGGACATACACACACAGATGTAGATACAGTGTTAGATAAAGATACCCAGTGATGGTTCATTATCTGGATGGAGTTGGTCCTTCATTGTGCAATGATGGCGATGTTAGGAAGGTAAAATTCCAGTCTACAACAGAGTGGTACCCAGACCTCATTAACCTCGAGCTCTTCAAGAACACTTCCACGACTGTTTGAAGGGATTGACACCATGAACCATTGACTTTTCAGACACGTAGGGTAAGATGGATCCTCCCCACAGCTCCTCCAGTTCCATCTGAGAGATTAAATGTGACCATCCTCTTTCCTGGTTGGAATCTCCAGGACCTGGTTGGTCAAGTGGTTAGTTGAGGAAAACCACATGAGAAGCTAATGAGAACAGGCTCTTGTTTTAAACAGGACTGAGTTTACTTCATGGTAACAGCTCAGTTCAGGATACACTGGCGTTGGGGAGTGAGGGGGACATTGTTTTACAGACGATGAGGGAGATATCCATGCTGGGTCTCACCCCTTCAACATCCACCGCTGATCTCTTCACCCAAGTCCATGCGACATCATCATATTGGGCAGTGCTTAATGTACTCCTTAGCATTAACCCTTTCAGAGCCAAACCTCATTTACCAATAATATGTGAGACCCAGAATGGGGCATTTCATGTAAAGGGATTTCAAGTTCCATAGATGCTGAATGAAGCAAGGTCTTTGTCTGCAGCCCTCCCACCTCATTACAGGAAGAGATTGATGACCTTATAAAACCCCTTGAGTGAGCTGTCTGATTAACGTGATGTGTATATTGTAAAATATAACTGACAATTATAAATGTAGTGAGGCAGCTCAGAGAGCCATAGACTGCACTGAAAGGATGTGACTGACTTTGCACTTTGTGTCATGTAAATTGGATTCAATACGGAATTTTTTTTTACAAAGCAAATATGCAAATGAGAAAACAATTGTTTCCTATTTATATCATTAAACTGACTATAAATGCCGATAATTGTGGTTAGTCATCAATAAATAATTGTTCGTTGTTGATTGAATTCATTGCTAATAATTTCACGAGAGTTTCACTCAGCAGCTTGTGGGTCCTCGTATCAGCAGTTGTTGAGATTCAGTTCAATGTGATCTGGGAGAGTTAAGGCCATTCATGGGTCACTGGTCAGTATCAGTCATTGCTAATCCTCGGCTGGCTGGAAATCCCATGGACCCTGGTGTTCTTCCTGGTACTGATCCTAATTCAGGACACAGTCACAGGGGAGACACTCAGACCCTGGGGGAGGGAGGGGAGTGCAGAGAGAGAAACGAAGAATGTGGTGTGGGGTCTTCATGAAGTAGATTAATGACAGAGAGTTGTGTGGGATGTTTAGTTCCAGAGGATCCAGTATGGGAGTTGATGTTGAGAGTCTGGTACAGAGAATCCAACATGGAGATTCAGCTGGTTCCCTGCAGTCATGGGAGAGCCCATCTCCCCAGTGATCCTCATGGAGCATTCCATGTGCTGGAGGCAGACCCACAATGTCATTAGGGAGGGAGGGAATTCCAAGATTTGGAGCCAGTGACAGGGAAGGAATGGATGGTCAGGATGGTGAGTGGCTTTGAGGGGACTTGCAGATGATGGTGTTCCTCGGTGAAGCTACAGAACAGGCCGAGGTGTGCAGAAACAACAGGAGCAGCAGTGACAGAGCTCAGTGATTCCACAACCAACAGATCAGATCTGCTGTCCTACCACATCCAGTCATGATCATTCAACAACTCAATGTAGGAGGAGGAGGCTCCACTTGGGTTGCTGGATTCCTGCTCCAGGGACAATCCCGATGTACCGTCACCTCCCCCAGTTGGAAGGACTGAGCCATATGTTTACTGTGAGAGGGGGATCCCAGGGTCCTAGTGCTGTTGATACTCCTCAGCTGGTGGGGGAGGCCTCTTCTCAGCCCCAGCCTTACTGGCTCAGAGCCTGAACCTCAGCCTGGCTGTGCTGGAGCTTCCCCATCACTGGGACCGGGTCATCACTT
>NC_057742.1:40847535-40901721 GCF_004010195.1 Chiloscyllium plagiosum
GAGTCGGGTGTTACAAGGGGGCATAGCTTTAAATTAAGGGGGGGTAGATATAGGACTGATGTTAGGGGTAGGTTCTTCACTCAGCGAGTCGTTAGTTCATGGAATGCCCTGCCAGTAGCAGTGGTGTACTCTCCCTCTTTATGGGCATTTAAGCGGGCATTGGATAGGTATATGGAGGATAGTGGGTTAGTATAGGTTAGGTGGGCTTGGATCGGCGCAACATCGAGGGCTAAAGGGCCTGTACTGCGCTGTATTCTTCTATGTTCTATGAATAGGCAAAAGCTTGTTTGGTCTGCTTTCCTTTCAACACAAGTTGCTATCCACAGTCTAAAAGTCATCTTTAGCTCACAGTTCCCAGTTCACAGCTCCAAGCCAAAATTGATAAAATAAAGAAAATGAAAAATTAGTGAGGGCCCTAACACTATTCTTGGAACTAAACATTCCATAAATCATAGATTGCTGGCTTGCTCAGTTACACCTTTGACAGCACTTGCCAGAGGAGAAGCCTTCCTCCATGTCTCAGCCAGGGGGATTGCTTTGTTACTTAATGACACCAATGTTCCTCCAATAGTGTGAAGTGGGATGTTATGAACTGGTGAATGAGGAGTTTTAACAGTACATTCACTGTGCCATCACATTAACTGGTTCATTTACCCTGCGATGTTCTTGTTCAGGTCCTAAGTAGATTTTCAAGTAACATCATTTGGAGATGACTATATGGATGGAATTTTAACTTGTACTGTTGCGATTAACAGCCAGTATTGCTAAGCCAAGTGTTGTTGTTGAATCTGATGCAGTGATGTGTCAGAGCAAGACGTGATGCGTTTGTGGGGACTGATGATTTACAGTGAACACTAAAGATAGATGTCAGATTAAAGTATAACAAACAGAATTCACAGACAATAGAAAGCCCTGAGGCCCTGCAATCTGACCAACATGTTCCAGTACATTTATTCTTTAAAAAAGTTTCCTTAAGTGCCTCAACTATTCCTGGTAACAAGGTACTCAGAAAGGTCAATGGGGAAGGTAGTTGTTTACTATCAATTATAAAGTAAAGGATGTAAAGCTGGGACTGAGAAGTGCACGTGACACAGAGCAGTGATGAGAGGAAAGCTTCAGTTGCATTGCTTATTTTGTTTGTCTTCAGTTGAATCCAGGTAGTTTGATAAAATCCCAATTCCTCTTGCTCCTCTCACCAACTACAAGCCTGCTTCAGAAAAAGAAGCTACAAAGAATATTGGATTGCAAAAAGTACAATGTTGGGTATCTTTTAACTCTCTTCATTGGAAAACACATTTAATTTGTAAATACTGAATTCAAATTCTGATTACAAAATGGATTGGCTTTTTTTAGATTACATTACATTACAGTGTGGAAACAGGCCCTTCGGCCCAACAAGTTCAAACGGACCCGCCGAAGCGCAACCCACCTATACCCCTACATTTACCCCTTACCTAACACTACGGGCAATTTAGCATGGCCAATTCACCTGACCTGCACATCTTTGGACTGTGGGAGGAAACCCACGCAGACACGGGGAGAACGTGCAAACTCCACACAGTCAGTCGCCTGAGGCGGGAACTGAACCCGGGTCTCTGGCGCTGTGAGGCAGCAGTGCTAACCACTGTGCCGCCCACATGTTGCATTTCTTGTAATGTTACTGATGTCAACTTTTCATGGAAGGAAGAAACTTCTATCACATCTAGAGTTAGACAACTGACAATTGGTGTGAAGAATCTCTTCAGCACCTCACCCTTCATTCGTCACATCTTGATGTGATTTGTTATTGTCACATGTATATTTTGTTTTACATGCAGTGCAGGCAGATCCTAACAAACAAGGACATACAGAGCATGGGGTGTTTAGGCAGAGTGAAGCATACAAGGTTACAGCTGCAAGGGAGATGCACAAAAGCAAGATTAACATTAGATTTGAAATTAGAGAGGTCATTCAGTAGTCTAATAACGGCAGGGGAGAAGCTGTTCTTGAACCTGTTGTACATGTGTTTACACTTCCCTGCCTTCTGCCTGAAGAAAGAGGTTGGAAGAGAATATAACGGGGGTGGGAGGGGTCTTTGATGATGTTGGTTACGTTTCCATGGCAATGTGAAATGTAGATGGAGTTAATGGATGGGAGATTGGCTTGTGTGATGGTCTGGGCTGTGTTCACAACTTTCTGTAGTTACTACTTCTGTAGTCCCTCCTTCACTCTGAGTTCTCAGCCTGGTGGTTGATTTCAGAAGCAGATTCATTTGTGCGCATGTGCCCTCTCAACCTCTGCCCTTAATTAGTTATTCATTTCATTCCAAAACTGTTGATAGATCCTACTAACACTTTGGGTTTTAAAACAAAAGAGAAGAAAAGATCAGTTTAAAGTCTAGGTTATATCGTCTCAATTTAAAATCTAGGTTATATCATCTCAAACATGACTTTATATCAAGTCTTGAATTGCAACAACACATCAAAACTGAGCTCTGATGAGCATGCTTTCAAGGCACAGTGGCTCAGTGGTTGGGGCAGCACGGTGGCTCAGTGGTTAGCACTGTTGCCTCACAACGCCAGGGACCTGGGTTCGATTCCAGCCTTGGGCAACTATCTGTGTGGAGTTTGCACCTACTCCCTGTGTCTGCATGGGTTTCCTCCAGGTGCTCTGGTTTCTGTCCGCAATCCAAAGATGTGCAGGTTAGGTGCATTAGTCGGGGGTAAATGTTAGAGTAATAGGGGAATGGATCTGGTGGGTTACTCTTCGGAGGGTCGGTGTGGACTTGCTGGGCTGAAGAGCATATTTCCACACTAGGAATTCTAACTCAAAAAGGCAGGGTATGCAGCATTTTGTGTGAAGCTCAGAGTAGGGAATTTTGTCCTGCAATTTGGTATTGCAAAGTGATCCCAGACAGCACTGTTAAAATGCTCCCAGTTGCTTTGTGTGATTCTGGAGGAATCCCCTGAACCCCCTGTAGGCCCCCTGAACACTAATCTGTGGTCTTAATAAGAAGGCTTTCAAGGACAGGTGTAAACCAACCTTTAAAAGCAGCGTCAGTTTCAACTAGCGATTAATACTGTTTGAATCTGGTTATTTCATTGAATCTGGTTATGTAGCCTCCTGTCTCAAATTTAGACAGTTTACAAATCTCTCGTCATATCTGATTTCACTGTGGTGCCAGTGGGAGTGAAATTTGCTTTGTGATGCCAGTGTTTGGCTCATCTAGGGAAGGGCCTCACCTTGGTAAAACTGTTGGCAAGACACCACTGGCTTAACTTTGGTTACATAGTTCTCAGATGCAGAAACAGTCCTCTATGGTCTGTTGTCACAGGCAGAAACCTTCACCCCAGGATGTTGAAAACACAAATGAAAGGGCAATCTGAAAGCCAACAACAGAACCTGCAAGCTGGATCCCAAAGTATGAAGAAACAACCTTGAATGGATCAAAACAGAAATATCTGTGTCATCGACAATTTCAGCATTTGAGGAGAACATAGTCAAGTGTCTCCGCAATGATTGAGAAAAAGTAAAACACACACCATCCATCCCCCGAACTTCATGTGCATATTTGCATTCAGTTGTGCAAATCACATCTTGATCTACCTTCACCCGAAACGACATCAACCTAGACTGTAAACTGGTCTTTACATTGTAGTTTGAACACTCATCCATCAAAGTGACAGGAGAATCCATCACAGTTTTGGAATAGAATGAATGACTAATTAAGGAAAGAGGCTGAGAAGGAATTCAGGGTCAGGACTTGGAAGAATGAAGGTAAGGTGGTGAAAATGTTCTTGAAACAAATTATCAGTTGTCCCGCTCCAGAAGCAATAGATCTTCTTTTAATACAAAACTGGCATCAGAAACAAGCTGGTCAAGTTTTCTAATCAGAATCTGTATCCAGTATTTACAAATTGAATAGGTTTTGCTTTGAAGGGAGCTATATAGCATGTTGGACTCGTTGCAGTCCAATTTCTTTTTCTGTGCTTAGTTTAATCTTTTGCTAGTTGGTGTTAAGAATAAACAGGAGAAGAAATCACAGCAATCAATGCTGGTCCTTGCCTGGGGCACAGTTTTCCTACCCTGATCACAGCAACACTGACCCCACCCAGCATAGTGGTCCCTGTCCCGCCCTGAGCCCGGGGAGCCCAGTCCCACCCTGAGCTCGGTGACCCCAGTCTCGTCCTGAGCTCGGTGGGCCCTGTCCCGCCCTGTGCTCGGTGGGCCCTGTCCCGCCCTGAGCTCGGTGGGCCCTGTCCTGTATTGAGCTCGGTGGCCCCTGTCCCGTCCTGAGCTCGGTGGGCCCTGTCCCGTCCTGTGCTCGGTGGGCCCTGTCCCGTCCTGTGCTCGGTGGGCCCTGTCCCGTCCTGTGCTCGGTGGGCCCTGTCCCGTCCTGTGGTTTATTCCAGTGGGGATTCATCCAGTAAACCTTCCCACACACTAACATCCCTCTGGCAATGCAGTGACTAGTTCTGCACACAGTGCTCCAGGTACAAACCAATGTAATGTCACCGTAGTCTTACCAGAGCATTTGACAGCTCTGCATTCGAGAGCGGTGTCTGGTGGGGATTTAATCAGAGGGTCACCATGGCCCAGCTGAGGGGACAGGTTGGGAAGGAGAGTCCTTTAGAGTAACTCTAGCTGATGTGGTAAGCTAACTGACCAGCGAACTGAGCTAACTGACCTCACTCCAGGGGCATGTCCTATTTAACCCAATCATAGCCAGCCTGCACCTCAATAGAAGCCAGAAGCAAGACCATTCGGCCCCCACCCTAACCCAGAAGGGAGAGCTCGGGAAGCTGATGAAGGAAACATGCCCCTCCCATGTGGCCTTCTGAAATGGAGCTGGAGGACAGAGCACATCTGGCCTGTTGTTTGCTTCCCCGAGTCTGGCCTGCTCTACCTTACAGTGAGAGACTGAGGGGAATCTCAAGGAGATTTCACTTCTCACTGAGAGGCTGCAACTCCAATCCAAATCAGGCTGGTTCCCTCCGAGACTCACGGAAGAGTGCAGCACTCTACAGATCAGGCCCTTGTGGAGTCATAACCTCCAGTGTGGGGGCCAAGAGCTGGGAGGTAGTGTTAACAACATAAGACCATCCTGAATAGGAACAGGAGGAGACCGTTCAGCCCCTCGAGCCTGCCCTTGTATTCAATAGGATTGTGGATGATTCAACATTTGATTTGGGAGCTGAAGCTAGGACAATACAGAGACAGAGAATCAAATTATTCTGCCATGAGGAATCAACAGATGAAAGCGCGCGCGCACGCGCACCCACACACACACACACACACACGAATTGTGGGATTCAGGCTGTCTGTGGGAATGGGGAGAGACAAAGGAGCAAAATGCCAGAGAGATATCTGATCCCACAGATTCCACTGCTTCCCTCTCTCTCTGCAGCTCTCATGTCTATTTCTGTGTTCCCAGTTCTCTCTCCCACATCTTTCCTTCGTGGGCCCTGTCCCGTCCTGAGCTCGGTGGGCCCTGTCCCGCCCTGAGCTCGGTGACCCCTGTCCCATCCTGAGCTCGGTGGGCCCTGTCCAAACCTGAGCACAGCCACCCCTTCCCGTCCCAAGTACGGTGGCTCCGTCACATCCTGAGCGCAGGACCATGGTGCCTATTTCGGTCACAAAGGCCCTGCTGTAGCAGAGTGGCGCCCTAAAGTTGCAGGGCTCAGTTATTGAGTCCTGCTATATTCCTGAGTCCAGGTCTCAGGCCAAAGGCATTGCTCCATGCTCAGCATGTTCCTGAAGCAGCACCTTTTACTGGGTTTGTTGTACTGATTAAATTGCTCACTGAGACATTCATTAATAATGATATATAATAAACATGTTGAGAAGAACAGTCAGTATCCACAGCTTTCTGTCTAATCTACCCGTTGCTGACATAGCCATTGATCACACTTCTCTCACAAAATAAACCAGTTCAATTCTTCGAATCATAGAATTTTACAGTACAAAAGGAGGCCATTGGACCCATCATGGCTGTACCAACACCCAAACAAGCTATTCAGCTAATCCCATTCTCCAGCCCCATCTCCACAGCCCTCGAAATTCATCCCTTTCAAATACAGAGGAACCTCAATTATCCAGCATTCGATAACTGAATTTCGGATGATCCAAACAAGATCAAAAGGTCCCGATGCTTGGCTAAACTGTTGTCCAGCATTCAATTAACCGAATAAAATACTCCTGCCTGTGTCCTTCGGATAATCAAGTTTTTTCCGTATATCTCCAGCTCTCATTTGAAACCTCCTCTGGAATTCACCTCCACCTCTCCCAGGCAGTGCATTCTAAATCCTAACAACTCTCGAGGAAAGACGTTTCTCCTTATCTACTACTAGTTCTCTTGCTGACAATCTTGAAATTGTGACCTCTAATTTATAAGAGAAATAAGCAGGGGGAGAACATACCAATCACTGAAAACATACAATGAGATGAGATCAACTCTTGATTTTCTCTGCTGCAAGGAAAGTGAGTCCAATTTATCTAAAATCCCTCATTGTTGGTATCATTCGAGTAAATCTCCTTTGGACTCTCTCCAAGTTTTTAACATTCTTAAATAAGGTAGCCAGGACTGAACGCAATACTTGAAACAAAAAGCCAAAGAGTTGCAGATGCTGGAAATCAGAAACAAAACAGCATCTTTCCTATAGCAGGGAGATCAGATTGAAAACAGTATTCCAAAAGTGTCCTGTCCAATGCACTGACCAATAAAGACAAGTGTACCAAAAGCTTTCTTTACTGCCCTGTCTACCTGTGACTCCACCCCAAGGTCTCTATGCTCGGTAACACTCCCCAGGACCCTACCATTAGCTATATAGGTCCTGCCCTGATTTGCCTTACCAAAATGCAACATCTCATATTTATCTGCCACTCTTCAGCCCATTGGCCCATGTGATCAAGGTTCTGTTGTACTCTGAGATAACTTTCACTGTCCACTCCCACCACCAATTTTGGTGTCATCTGCAAACTTACTAACCGTTCCTTCTATACCTTTATCTAAATTGTTTATATAAATTACAAAAAGCAATAGACCCAGCAGCTTTCCTTGTGGCACACCACTGTTCACAGGCCTGCACCACCTCATCCTGTCTCATACTTTCAAGCCCATTTTGTATCCAAATGGCGAGCTCTTCCTGGATCCAATGTGATCTAACCTTGCTAACCAGTCCATCATGTGCTACCCTGTCGAATGCCTTGCTGAATTTCATATACACAATGTTCATCACGCTGCCTTCATCAGTCTTCTTTGCCCCTTCTTCAAGAAACTCAACCTAGTTAGTAAAACATGATTTCCCACGCACAAAGTCATTGTGACTATCTCTAATCAGTCCTTGCCTTTCCAAGTACACGTAGATCCTATCCCTCAAGATTCCCTCTAACATCTTACCCACCACAGATGTCGGGTCCACCGGTCTATAGTTCCCTGTATTTTCCTTACCACCTTTCTTAAATAATGGCACCATGTTAACCAACCTCCAGTCTTCTGGCACCTCACCCGCGGCTATCAATGACACATATAACTCGGGAAAGAACCCAGCAATCATTTCCCTAGCTTCCCATAAAGTCCCGGATACACCTGATCACATCCCAGGGATTTGTCCACCTTTATGCACTTTTAAGACATCCAGCAGCCCCTCTTCTGTAATATGACCATTTTTCCAGATAACACTCTTTATTTCTCTAAGTTCTCTAGCTTCCATATTCTTTTCCAAAGTAAATACTGATGTGAAATACTCATTTAGTATCTCACCCATCTCCTGCGATTCCAAAGATAGACAGCTTTGTTGATGTTTAAGGGGCTCTATTCTCTCCCTAGTTACTCTTTTGCCCTTAATGAATTTGTAGAATCTCTTTGAATTCTCCTTAGCCTTTTTTGCCCTCTTGATTTCCCTCTTTACAAATTCCTACTGCTCTTATACTCTTCCAGGGATTCACTCATCCCGAGTGTCTATACCAATCATGTACCTCCTCCTTTTTCTTGACCAGAGCCTCAGTTTCTCTAGTCATACAGCATTCCTTACACCTAGCAGCCTTGCCCTTCACATTAATAAGAAAATATTGCCTCTGGACTCTCACTATCCCATTCTTCAAGGCCCCCCACTTTCCAACTGTCCATGTAATTGTGAATAGCCTCTCCCAATCAAGTTTTGAAAGTTTTTGCCTAATACCATCAAAATTGATGTTTCTCCAATTTAGAACTTTAACTTTTAGATCCGGTCTATCCTTTTCCATCACGATTTTAAAACTAATAGAATTGTGATCATTGGCCCCAAAATGCTGCCCCATCGACAGCTCAGTCACTTTCCCTGTCTTATTTCCCAAGCGAAGGTCAAGCTTTGCTCCTTCTGGAGTAGGTAGATCGACATACTGAATCAGAAAAATTTATTGTACACATTTAACACATTCTTCTCCATACAAACCCTTAAGACTATGGCTGTCCCAGTCTATGTTTGGAAAGTTTAAGTCCCCTACCATTACAACGCTATCAATGGGATTGTTGGTCGGTTCAATGAGACGATTCATTTTTTTGCAAACATTTTGTTCCCCGAACTGTGTAACCTCTTCAGTGCCGTGTAACCTCTGGGTGAAGTGCTGTTGTTGTGATCTGCCCAGAATTTATATAGTTCTATCTGTCACAGTGGATGGTTCTATTTCTGGTTTTGTACTGTAGTGGTCTATAGATGGGGCTCATGCCTGAAACGTCGATTCTCCTGCTCCTTGGATGCTGCCTGACCTGCTGCGCTTTTCCAGCAACACATTTTCAGCTCTGATCTCCAGCACTTGCAGTCCTCACTTTCTCCTCGTCTATTTCAACATGTTTGTTTATGGCACAAGTGGATAAATACCTGGCCACCAGGAATTCCCGACCTTGTCTTTGTTTAGCCTGCCCCAGTATTGTAGCGTTATCCCAGTTGAATTGGTTTAGGTTAGATTACTGAGAGAATTAGTTTAGATTACTTACAGTACTACATTACCCTAAGAGTCCATCACCCCCTATGTTTTATAGGTGATTGACAATCACCTGATGAAGGAACGTCGCTCCGAAAGCTAGTGTGCTTCAAACTAAACCTGTTGGACTATAACCTGGTGTTGTGTGATTTTTAACTTGGTACACCCCAGTCCAACACCGGCATCTCCGAATTATGTTTTATAGAACATACTTGTTTGAGATGGGGATGGCCACAGGAGACTCCTGCACTACCTACCTACCTCTCTTACCTTTCCTAGAGGTAACCCATCTGACTACATCTGTAGTTTTTTTCTACCTTCCGGAAACTTCCATCCACCATAATACCTGATTCCTGTGAATTCCTCATTGTCTGTAACTGCCAGTCTGAGAAATGCCCATCTATACTCATCCTCCTTTCCCTACCTTCTAGGCAACTTCCAATCAAAGCATCCATCAACATCGAACATTTCTAATTTACCAAGCAACCTGCTATGTGGCACCATATTAAATGCTTTCCGAAAGTCTAATTGCCAGACATTGTTTATATTTCAAACAATTCAGTCTTATTGGCCAAGGCATTGCACTTCAAAATGAATCAGTAAATGGCTACAACCTGTTTTGTTGAGTTGAAACAATCGCAGTGTTTGTACATATTAGTCCTGTCTGTAAAAAACAGAGTCCTGTGTATCCTGTTAGTCATTAGCATGCATGTTGTGCTTTCTACAATTTCATACACTATAAAATTGGCCTTATTGTCAAACTGGAGGAGAAAGTGAGGTCTGCAGATGCTGGAGATCAGAGCTGAAAATGTGTTGCTGGAAAAGCGCAGCAGGTCTCATGCCTGAAACCTCGATTCTCCTGTTCCCTGGATGCTGCCTGACCTGCTGCGCTTTTCCAGCAACACATTTTCAGCTCTTATTGTCAAACTCCTAAATAGTGTCCAAGAGATTTGTTCAGCATGAAGGCTAGATGCTGAAATAAGTCTTACCAAAGTCATCCTGCAGACCTGACCAGACCATTTCTTGCTAAATATCACATAATTCGTAAATGGCCCTGAAGTCCTGACAAAAGCTCATGTTAGCTGAAAAAGTGTTGCTGGAAAAGCGCAGCAGGTCAGGCAGCATCCAGGGAACAGGAGAATCGACGTTTCGGGCATAAGCCCTTCTTCAGGAAAAAGCTCATGTTATCCTGGAGCAGTACGTTCTCTCAAACATTTGAGCAATAGATGAAGCCTGACTGCTACTATGCAGTGACAACAAAAGTGGTGTTCACCAAAACAGGATGCTGGTGTCAAGCCAAAAGGACAATCTGCATACTGCATAACAATATGGCATATGAACTTCAATGCTGGTGTAATGACAGCAGTGTTGATATTTGTCACAAAGGCTATCATATCGATTTGATCAGCATGTACCTGTTTACAGCAAGCAAGCTACTGTATTACCAGACAACTATGTTTATGCATGTACTTCAATTTTAGAACCCAAGTTTTCAAATAGTGGAAAATATATATCATGAACCTTCAATCATAACACTTGTCTAAATTGCCATTTGTTGTGCATTATCATCGCTAAAAGATTTCCCGAGGCTAAATTGTCAGGCCTATTGATGTTGAGTTTATACTTGCTCCCTTTTTGAAAAAAGATTTAGCATTGGTGATTCTATAATTTCATGTTACCATCCCCATATGTGAAGAATATTGTGAGATTATAACTAATGCCGCCACAATTTTCTCCTTCACTTAGTATCCTTGACTACACACCATTCCAGTCCTGGAAACTTGTCAATTTTTAAGTAAACTGTTCTGATCACTTCTCTATCAATTTTAACCAATACATTGTCTCAACTACTTCCTTTTTCACTCTGACTTTGGCCCCCACTTCTTCCATGGTAAAGATAAAAACAAAGGGCTTATTGAATATCCTGGCTCTGGCCTCTCCATGTAGATCCCCTTTTCTAATCCCTAACTGGCACATTGCTTTGCTTTCTACCTTTTTCCAATTTCTATATCTGCAGAAGACATTTACATTTGCTGCCAGTCTTTTCTCATACACTGCCTTTCCCTTTCTTATTTCCTTTTCCAAATTCCCTCTCAGTGTTCTATATTCGGCCCAGTTTTTTATTGTTATTATCATTATTGTTATTGGGCGGCACGGTGGCACAGTGGTTAGCACTGCTGCCTCACAGCGCCAGAGACCTAGGTTCAATTCCAGCCTCAGGTGACTGTCTGTGTGGAGTTTGCACGTTCTCCCTGTGTCTGCGTGGGTTTCCTCCGGGTGCTCTGGTTTCCTCCCACAGTCCAAAGATGTGCAGGTCAGGTGAATTGGCCATGGGAAATTGCCCGTAGAGTTAGGTGAAGGGATAAATGTCGGGTAATGGGTCTGGGTTGCGCTTCGGCAGATCGGTGTGGACTTGTTGGGCCAAAGGGCCTGTTTCCACACTGTAAGTAATCTAATCTAAACCACAGTTATTTACAATGATTTGGAAACAGGTGGGAAGGCATGACACAAAAGGCCTGCAGAGGGATATACATGTAGATAGGTTATTCAAGTGAGCAAAACTTAGCAGACGGAATATATTGTGTGAGGTTATGCACTTTAGCAGAAAGAACAGAAAAGTGAACAATTATTTAGATGGAGAAAGACTGCAGAAAGCTGCATCACAAGAGGATTTGGGGGTTGTTGAGTGTGAATCACAAAAAGCTAGCATCTAAATTCAACAAATTATAAGGAATTCAAATGAAACGTTGACCAGACGGGGGTTAGTTCAGTTCTCCACCTCCTGATGCTGCCTGACTTGCTGTATTCTTCCAGCCTCCTGCTTGTCTACCTTGAATTCCAGCATCTGCAGTTTTGTTTTGTCTCTAAGTAGTCAGACCACAGCTGGAATACTATGAACAGTTTTGGGACCCCTTATTGAAAGAAAGATATACTGGCATTGGAGCCCAGAGAAGGTTCCCAGGGTTAATCCTCAGTATAGAGGATTTATTTTTGTGAGGAGATGTTGAGTACCTTGAGCCTGTATTCATTGACATTTAAAAGAATGAGACAAGGCCTTATTGAAGCATGTAAGACCTTTATGGGGGGCTTGACAGGGTAGACGCAGAAAGGTTGTTTGCCTTTGTGAGAGATTCTAGCACCTTATGATATTGTTTTCCTTCTGACTGTGGATAATTTGTGTCTCAGGTAAACAGATCCAGTTATCCTTCTTTCCTCACTGAGTTGGGAGCATAACGATCAAGAACCTTCTCAATAACATTCTTTGAAAAATCTTCTCATTAGCCCTTTACGCTAATGCTATCTCAGTTTTTATGTATGAATTATTAATGTACCCATTATAACTCTCTAAACTTCCTGTAAATTCCTTTGTGAACATTGATTGGTGTGCTCATACAGTTGTAGAGCATGGAAACAGACCCTTTGGTTCAACTCGTCCATGCCGACCAGATACCCTAACCTAATCTAGTCCCATTTGTCAGCACTTGGCCCATTTCCCTCTAAACCCCTCCTATTCATATACCCATCCAGATGCCTTTTAAATGCTGTAATTGTACCAGCCTCCACCACTTCCTCTGGCAGCTCATTCAATACACGCAATACCCTCGAAAACGTTGCCCCTCAGGTTCCTTTTAAATCTTTCCCCTCTCATCCTAAACCTAGGCCCTCTAGTTCTGTACTCCCCCAGCCCAGGGACTTCTGTTTCCGAACATTGCTGAGACGTCGGAGGTCCATGCAAGTGCTCTTAACTTTAGAGGGCATGTTACTTAGGAAGCACGGTTCAATTGTCCACAACATAACATGACATGACCCTTTTCTTCTGTTAGACTTTCTGTTCTTCCATCTCTTTTGACCAGGTTTCTTCACTTTTTCACTAGAGGCACAGTGTAATTGGTTCACAAACTGAGAAATCTTTTATTTGCTTGTTAAGAACAACAGTGGGAGAGAATAACTAGCCCTCTCCAGGTTTCAGGTCTTTTTACTGTACTATACTGAGAGAGAGGGGAAGGCTGGGAGACACCACATGGCCTTCCTGCTGTCCCAAATGCACTCTATGAACTCTTCCTTGTTGTTACCTGTACCGATTTGAATTTCCCAATCTACATTAAAATTAAAATCTCCCATTATTACTGTATTGCCTTTTTCACATGCCCTTGTTTCCTAATTTGTTCTATGTCCTACTATATAGCTACAGTTACAAGATCTATAAACGGCTCCTCGTATTTTCTTCCTCTCGTTATTTCTTCCTCAGCTCAAATGCAGTCTGCATCTTCTGATTCAAGATCATTTCCTATCCCATACCATACTAACAATGTTACCTCACTATCCTCTCCTTATTGCCTGTCCTTTCAAAAAGCCACACGTCTGAGTATTTAGTTCTCAGCTTTGATCTCCTTGTAACTGTGCCTTTGTAATAACTGAAGAGTGTGGTGCTGGAAAAACACAGCCAGTCAGACAGCATCTGAGGAGCAGGAGAATTTCAAGCATAAGCTCTTAATTAGGAAAGGGCTCAGGCCTGAAATGTAAATTTTCCTGCTCCTTGGATGCTGCCTGACCTACTATGCTTTTCCAGTACCACACTCTCAACTTTGATGTCCAGCATCTGCAGTCCTCACTGTCTCCTCTTTGTAATGACTATATGATCATATTCTTTGACCTCTATTTGTACTGTTCATTTTTTTAAACCCTAGGTGCATTCAAGTAAAGACACATTAATTTCGTCTTTTTACTATTCTTTCCCCCTTTGACCCGTATTGACTGCTGTTTTTCAATATTTGTATATTCTATCCCTTCCTATCTCACTCTTGGTACTATTAACCAAATAGCTACTGTGTAATGGTGCCACATCCTCCTCTTTTATGAGCCTACATTTCCCTTCTCCCAAACCTTCTCCCCATCTAAGATTAAACAGCCCTTGTTTAAACAATTCACGAGGACACTGGATCCTGTGCATTTCAAGTGAAGTCTGTCCCACTGGAATATCGCCCTTCTACTCCTTCTATGGTTGCAGAGATGCTTGTCTGTTCCTCCAGCTACCAGAACGCCTATCATCACTCATTTCCAATCTTCCCACTGCCCCTCTGCACACCAGAGCCAAATGTGGACTCTGGTGGCATTCACAAGGAGAACCAGCACTCTTACAAATATTCAGCATTGAATTCCAATTGGAGAGTGAAATACATTGAGACTTGTGTAACTGTTTAGTTCTGTTGGATGTCCCTGTCACAATTTTATACGTAAAATCCCTTTTCAATTTTCTAACTTCCAGCGAATGCAAGCCCATCCGAGGAATCAGTTTGGTCAACATTCGCTGCACTCTTTCTATGATAAGTATTTTTTTTCTTAGGTAAGGTGACCAAATCTACATACAATCCACCAAGTGTGATCTCATGAAGTCCCTGTACAGCTGCAGTAAGACTTCCTTGCTCCTATACTCAAACCATCTTGCAATGAAAGCTAACATACTATTTATCTTGTTAACTGCTAGTTACACCTGTATGCTTGCTTCCAGTGTACAAGGAAATCCAGATTGCTTTCCACATCCACATTTCCCAGTCTATCACCATTTCAGAAATACTCTGCCATTCTATATGTCCTATCAAAGATGACAACTTCATACTTATCCATCTGATAAATATTTAAACTAATGCAGCAGGGAGATGGGAACCTGAATTGTAGTTCCAGTGTACAGGAGGTTGAGGGTAGTGAGATCGGGGATAGGTTTACAAGGTAGCGAGATGGCACCGACAATCAGGATGCTAGTTTGAAATGTGTGTACTTCAATGACAGGAGCATCCGGAGTAAGGTAGGTGAACTTGCAGCATGGGTTGGTATCTGGGGTTTTGATGTTGTGGCCATTTCAGAGGCAGCAGGGACAGGAATGGTTGTTGCATATTCCTGTCAAGAACAACAAGAACAGAGATGATGGTAAAAGGTGGGGGTGGGAGGGTGGCATGGCATGGTATTGTTAATCAAGGGTTGTATTACAGCAGCTGAGAGAACATTTGAGGACTCATCCACTAAGGTAGTATGGGCTGAGGTTAGAAACAGGAAAGGAGAGGTCACCCTGTTGGGAGTTTTCTATAGGCCTTTGAATTGTTCCAGGGATGTAGAGGAAAGGATAGCAAAGCTGATTCTCAATAGGAGCGAGAGTAACAGGGTAGTGTTATGGGGGACTTTAACTTCTCCAATATTGACAGGGAATACTATAGATCAAGTACTTCAGTTGGGTCAGTTTTTGTTCAATGTGTGCAGGAGGGTTTCCTGACACAGTATGTAGACAGGTCAACAAGTGGTCATGCCATATTGGATTTGGTACTAGGGAATGAACCAGGTGTTAGATTTGGAGATAGGTGAGCGCTTTGACAACAGTGACCATAATTTGGTTATGTTTACAATATAAATGGACAGGCTTAGGTATATACCACAGGGAAAGAGGTATAACTGGGGGAAAGGCAGTTATGATGCGATTAGGTATGATTTAGGATGCATAGGATGGGGAAGGAAACTGCAGAGGATGGACACATTTGAAATGTGGAGCTCATTCAAGGAACAGATATGCAGGTCCTTGATAAGTATATGTCTATCAGGCAGGGAGGTAGAGGGAGCCATAGTTTACTAAAGACATTGAAGCTCTTGTCAAAGGAAGAGGAAGGCTTATGTGAAGATGAGGCATGAAGGATCAGTTAGAGGCTTTAAAGTTGTAAATTAGCCAGATTAGGGATAGTCATCCAAATCATTGATATGCTCCTCTTGCTCAATGTGGGAGCTCAGGGACGCAGCTGATGTCCCTGACTCCTTCACGTACAGAAAGTGTGTCCAGCTGCAGCTCTTGTTAGACCGCATGATGGCTCTGGAGCTGCGGATGGACACACTTTGGAGCATTCGCGATGCTGAGGAGGTCGTGGATAGCACGTTTAGTGAATTGGTCACACCGCAGATTAGGATTGCTGAGGGAGAAAGGGACTGGGTGACCGAAAGGCAGAGGAAGAGCAGGAAGGCATTGCAGGTGTCCCCTGCAGTCATCTCCCTCCAAAACAGGTATACCGTTTTGGATACTGTTGGGGAAGATGGCTCACCAGGGGAAGGCAGCTGTAGCCAAGTTCATGGCTGTACAGAAGGGCGGGAAAAAGAGTGGAAGGGCTATAGTCATAAGGGGTTCAATTGTAAGGGAAGTAGGTAGGCTGTTCTGTGGTCGAAAACAAGACTCCTGAATGGTATGTTGTCTCCCAGGTGCATGAGTCAGATTTGTCTCAGATTGGCTGCAGGACATTCTGAAGGGGGAGAGTGAACAGTCAGCTGTCGTGGTGCATACAGGCACCAATGATGTGGGTAACAAACAGGATGAGGTCCTACAAGCAGAATTTAGGGAGTTAGGAGCCAAGTTAAAAAGTAGCACCTCAGAGGTAGTGATCTCAGGGTTGCTACCAGTGCCACTTGCTAGTCAGAGTAGAAATGAAAGAATAGGCAGGATCAATGCATGGCTTGAGAACTGGTGCAGGAGGGAGGGGTTCAGATTTTTGGGACATTGGGACCGGTTCTGGTGGAGGTATGACTATTACAAATTGGATGGTCTACACCTGGGCAGGACTGCAACCAATGTCATTGGGGCTGCGTTTGCTAACTCTGTTGGGGAGGGTTTAAACTAATGTGGCAGGGAAATGGGAACCAAATGAGGAGGGTAGTGGACAGTTAGGAGGTAATAACTAATGCCTGTAAGGAACTAGATAATGAAGTCAGCGTGACTAAGGGGAAGAGTAGACAGGGAAAAGATGATGAACGCAAAGGGACAGGTAGTCTGAGGTGCATTTGTTTCAATGTGAGAAGTGTGGTAGGTAAGGCAGATGAACGTAGGGCTTGGATTAGTACCTGGGAGTATAATGTTATTGAGGAGAAACTGAGGTCTGCAGATGCTGGAGATCAGAGCTGGAAATGTGTTGCTGGAAAAGCGCAGCAGGTCAGGCAGCATCCAGGGAACAGGAGAATCGACGTTTCGGGCATAAGCCCTTCTTCAGGGCTCAGTAATATAATGTTATTGATATTACTGAGACTTGGTTGAGGGAAGGGCATGATTGGCAACTAAATAAGCCAGGATATCGATGTTTCAGGCGGGAAAGAGAGGGAGGTAAAAGCGGTGGAGGATTGGCATTACAGGTCAGAGAGCATATCACAGCTGTGCTGAAGGAGGGCACTATGGAGGACTTGAGCAATGAGGCAATACTTGAGCTGTTGTTTGTGATATACATAAATGATCTGGAGGAAGGTATAGGTGATAGGTGACACTAAGACTGGTGGAGTAGCAGATAGTGAAGGGGACTGTCAGAGAATACAGCAGAATATAGATAAATTGGAGAGTTGGGTGGAGAAATGGCAGAAGGAGTTCAATTGGGGCAAATGCAAGGTGATGCATTTTGGGAGGTCCAATTCTAGAGCGAACTATACAGTAAATGGAAAAGCCCTGGGGAAAATTGATGTACAGAGAGATCTGGGTGTTCAGGTTCATTATACCCTGAAGGTGACAACGTAGGTCGATAGAGTGGTCAAGAAGGCATGCTTTCCTTCATCGGATGGAATATTGAGTACAAGAGTTGGCAGGTCATGTTACAGTTGTATAGGACTTTGATTCGGCCACACTTGGAATACTGTGTACAGTTCTGGCCACCACATTACCAAAAGCTATGAAGAGAAGTTGAGTAGATTGAGATTTACCAGGATGTTGCCTGGTCTGGAGGGAAGGTCTTATGAGGAAAGGCTGAGAGGCTTGAACCTGTTCTCATTGGTAAGAAGAAGGCTAAGAGGGGATTTATTAGAGACATAGAAGATGATCAGAGGATTAGATAGGGTAGACAGTGAAAATCTTTTTCCTAGGATGATGACATCAGCGTGTACGAGGGGGCATAACTACAAATTGAGGGGTGATAGATTGTAGACAGATGTCAGAGGCAGGTTCTTTATGCAGAGGGTGGTAAGGGCATGGAATGCCCTACCTGCCAATGTAGTCAACTCAGCCACATTAGGGAGATTTAAACAATCTTTAGATAAGCACATGGATGATAATGTGATAGTGCAGGGGGACGAGCTGAGAATAGTTCACAGGTCAGCACAACATCGGGGCCGAAGGGTCTGTTCTGCGCTGTATTGCTCTATGTTCTATGATTAGGACTGTTTTCATTAGAAAGACAGAGGTTGAGGGGGGACCTGATTGAGGTCTACAAAATCATGAGTGGTCTCAACAGGGTGGATAGCTAGAAGCTTTTTCCCCAGAGTGGGGAACTCAATTACTAGGGGTCACAAGTTCAAGGTGAGAGGGGAAAGGTTTAAGGGCGATATGCTTGGAAAGTTCTTTACGTAGAAGGTGGTGGGTGCCTGGAATGCATTGCCAGCAGAGGTGGTAGAGATGGGCAGGATAAAGTCACTTAAGATGTATCTAGACCAATACATGAATGGGCAGGGAGCAGGGGGATACAGATCCTTAGAAAATAGGTGACAGGTTTAGATAGAGGATCTGGATCAGCACAGACTTGGAGGGCTGAAGGGCCTGTTCCTGTGCTGTAATGTTCTTTGTTCTTTGTATACATTCTGTGAATAGCTGTGGCCCAGGTTCTGATCCATGCAGTTCCACATTTACATTCCACTCCAAAAATGATCCATTTATCCCTAGTCTCTGCATCTTGTCCGCTAACTAATTCTCAATTCATGCCAAAATATTACTACCAACCCCATTTGCTTTGTTGTTGTACAATAAGCTTCTTATAATCTCATAATAGAATCTAAGTACATCACATCCACTGGTTTTCTTTCATCTAGTCTACTAGTTACATTTTCATAAAGACTCCAGTATGGGAAATTATGTTTGACAATCATTCATAAACCCATATTGACTTTATGTTGGTATTTTCTAAGTATCCAGTTTTCACAACCTTAGTAATAGACTCCAGCATTTTCTCTGCTACTGATGTGAGGTTAACTGTCCATAATTCCCAGTTTACTCCCGCCTTCCTTTTTTAAATATTTGGGTTAATTTGTGATCCTCCAGTCTGCCGGGACTGTTCCAGAATCTACACTATTTTTACAGCCACCCAACCCCCCTCCCCACCTCCTCCCGGTAATTTTCATAGCAACCCCCTGCTGGGATGTAGATTATCAGGTCATGGTATTTATCAGGTTTTAGTCCCTCAGAAGCCTGAAGGGTGAATGTTGTCAAAACATGAGTAACTTAATGGAATGGGTCCAGAGAGAACTTTTCCCCTTATGGTGGTGGGTAAATCTAGAGGCCATCAGTAAAAGACATTCAGCAAGTAATCCAATTGGGAATTCAAAAGAAGCTTTAGCCAGGTAGTGGTGAGAATGTGCAACAGGGAGGGATTGATGTCTGGTCCCTGAAATGCAATGAGGGAGAAAAGAGTAGATTTTGATTCCTCTCCACGGATGCTGCCAAACCTGCTGAGGTTTTCCAGCAATTTCTGGTTTTCATAGAATCATAGAATCCCTACAGTGTGGAAACAAATCCTTCACCGATCCTCCAAAGAGTATCCCACCCAGACCCATTCCCTTACCCTATTACTCTACATTTACCCCTTACTAATGCACCTAACCTACACTCCCCTGTACAGTATGGACAATTTAACATGGCCAATTCACCTAACCTGTGGGAAGAAACTGGAGGACCGGAGGAAACCCATGCAGACATGGGGAGAATGTACAAACTCCACACAGTCACCCAAGGCGAGAATCAAACCCAGTTGGCTGGTGCCGTGACGCAGCTGATTTCCAGCTTTCGCAGTTCTTTCACTTTTTTGTCCTGGTTGTGTGTTGCGTATCCAATGTACACCTTGTATTGCGCTAACCAAAATTACTAGAAAATAGCTGTCCTTGCGCTTTCTTCTCTACACCTCATCCCTCAAACTCCTGGTTACTGAGTGCTGCAAGCCCCTGTTGCCTTCTCTCAGGTTGGATGTATTCACATTCCCACCTTAGCTATTCCACAAAGCCAAGCTGCCCAGAGTGCTGCCACTTGTGCCCCAGGAGCTGCACTGTAATGCCAGACCTTTAAAACCCAGAGCTGTTCAAGGGTGTTCTGCAAGACCACTGAGTGGAGTTTTCCCACAGCATGAAATTGTCAGCCCTCCACCAGCCATGCTATACCACATCACCAAGTAGCCACCATCTGGTTTGATGCGACTCTTCAAATATGGCCAGGATAAAAACACCACAGTGGCTGCTAAAGTAGGATATTGATCTAATGCTGGGTGCATACAAAAGTCAGGAAGGTTTGCTCATGCTGCCTAAAAGATTAATGATGTGACAAGTGAAAGGTTCATGTCCATCAATGTCGTGCGTGTTTCCTCTTTCCAGTTTGTTTTTCCATATTTTCTGGGGTTGTGTTTTGCCAATTCTTGATCTGCGTGAAATACTAAGTTTAATTACTGATGAAATCAAGTTGCTGGGGCAGCAAATTGCATTTTATGTGTGTGAATCATGACTGTAATCAAATGATATTTAACTCAGACCATGGACTACAGGTGAAGCAGAACAAACGATCTGTGATGGAGTACATCAAAAGGTGCAGTTTAATGCTGGTTAGTCACCAGTCAACATGATGCAGACCTTCACATTTTAGAGCTGATTTAATGGAACAATCTGTATCCATTACACTCAAAGCTTTTAAAATCTTTTCAAATTGATGGTTTCTACCTATTGTGCTTTTATCTGCAGTTATGAGTTTGATTTCCTGATGTCTGAGATTCGGTATCAATGGAATAGAAATGTAAAATGAGGGCAGATTGGAATTGTTACTTTTGAAGGTACTACTGTCATAACTTTAATCTCTTGCCTGACATAAATGCCAGTATTGTAATGTTAGAAAACGGTGGTTGACTTCCCTCTGAGAATTAAAGCTGAATTACTCAAAAAGGAGCAGCTTGTGTTATAATCTGTTAAAAGGATGTGAAAAGTGGTGTCACCTGCTCCTCAGCAACTTCTCGTGGTTAAATAAAATAAATCTGTGACACTCACTTTAAAATCAACAAGTAACAATTTAGTTATCTAACTGTGAACAAATTAACTAAACTAATTATTTCATAGAATTTATGTGGTGATTTTTTTAAGCAAGACAATTGCAGTAATCATTTTGTGAATTGTGGTGGAGCTCTGCTGTTCGTACTGAGAGCTGGAGCCAGTGTTGCTGTGACAGGTGGCCTGACGTGGTTGGCTGGTCACTAGCCAATTAATGGGATGGCTCAATCCCAAGAGCTGACTGTGAAATCAGAGTGAAGGCAAACCAGCAAACTTTTCTTTGGTCGGCACAACATCGAGGGCCGAAGGGCCTGTTCTGTGCTGTATTGTTCTATATTCTATGTTAATAACAAATCGAATAAATCTTCTAACTATTACCTATTTCTGAATACAAGATTTTAATGGTATGCTGTTCCAATGAAATATAAGTTCCAAATATAAATAAAAAAAATTAAATTTAGTCTTTTGGAAGTACAACCAAGTTACTTCTTCTAGAACTTTCTATGTCTTCTTCCATCTGTCGAATCCTCCTCCAGGAATGCCTCCTCCGATTCTTCTATCAGGAGTGCCTAACTTTCCATCGTTTCTTCATCATTGGTACCATTATTATTTAGATGGTTCTTTCCCTAATACATAGATGACTGTGAGAGCTGTTCTCTCTTAGCAGATGGCAGTTGGCTCTATCCGATTTTCCAAATGCCCTCATCTTTTATACCTTGATGACCTACTAATTTCTTTACATTTAGATTAGTTTGAGGTAGTCAAAACCATCAGATTTAAATTTAATTGGTTTTTAATATTCTGAGGGCTTGATTTAAATTGATTGGCTAAATGTAAAAAGACTTGTCTTTTTAGGAGCTCTCTGTACACCTGCATTTTAAACTGCTGTTCAGATACCCATTTTAACTCAAAGCACTGGGGAAAAGAAAACACTTTTAAAGGGACTGTGCAATGCTTTCCCCCAGTTTTACAATTTTACACACACCAACTTCGCAACAGTAACAATTCTGATGGTTTGTTCAGCAGCATTTAACACATTTAGTCCAGCACTTAGACTGGGTGGGGAAGGACGCAGCCATGAATTTGAGGTTTAAGGTTTGATTTTGAGTCAATGTTCAGATTCAACCTGAAATGAGAAGCAGCCTGAATCCAGTTCCCAGTGGATCTTGGACCATGACAAAATGAAGCTGTACCTAAATTGACAATATCCAAGGGGACAAACTAACAACTGGCAGGAGAGATGCCACTGAGGTGATTTCACTGAACGGAATGCTGCTCCTCACCTTGATACGCTGCTGTAATTGTGCTGTGTCACAGAGACTGTTCACCTGGTCCTAGGTGTACAGCCAGAACTATTCATATCTGCTCCATATCTGCTTACAAGTTTGGGAAATAAGGTGTTCCTGCTGAAAGCTGGGGAGGTGCACACCAACTGCAGACATCAGGCAATACTTAGCAGAAGAGAAATAGCTGTGAGATCTAGAAGTCTCCTGCCAAGCCCTTTGTTGCTGAGCTGAAGCTTCACATCCAGGGATTGGAAGGAGAAAAGTGAACCTCTCCTTATCAGGAGGCATCAGGCATGGCCTCCATCACTGTAGCATCCCTACCTCTAGACCAGAAGGTCTGGGTTCAAATCCCACATTCTCCAGTGGTGTGTCATAACATGTCTGAACAAACCATGTATGAACATCAATCACTGAAGAGGTGACTGATTAGGTGTTTCCGTGCTTAGGACTCTTGTGGCACAAGTGGAAGTGCCCCTACCTCTGGGCCAGAAAGCCTGGGTTCAAGTCCCACCTGCTGCAGAGATGTGTCAAAATGCATCTGAACAGGTTGATTAAAAATATCTGGGGTAAAAGGTTATTAAAGATGTTAATGCCAAGAGCTTAACTCCCAGGGTATATATGCAATGTTGCAAAAAGGTTCCAAGACTTCACTGGAGTTGCCAAGATAACAACTGCACTGTCCTATCATTTGCTCACTGCCCCTCTGAGTGCAGCTTCACAGCATTCTGTCCCTTCTAGCCTCAGCATTTGCATTACTGTGACCCTCCTGCCTTTGTTACAATGATGATCAGAACCCAAAATAGTCATTTTCAACTTATATCTCCAACTTTTTTTTGTTAAAAAAAGGGGACTGCTACAAAAACGAACTGTGGATGTAAATTCAGTAACTGTCTGGAAAAGTCCTCTGTAAAGCTAATGGAATGTCACCCATATAAAATGTCAGGGAATTAAAAAGAAGAGATAATAGGGAGGGAGTTGAATTACTGCATCTTCCCTATCTCAGCAAATGCTACCTCTTATAGTTAAGTCTGTTTTAGAGTCAGAGTTTTACAGCACAGAAAGAGGCCCTTTGACCCATAATAGTCATACCGGTCATCAAGCACCTATCTACCATAGTCCTCCTTTCTAGCACTTGAGAGCTAGCCTTGTATGCTATGGCATTTCAAGGGCTCATCTAAATAACTCATTAATGTTGTGATTGTTCCCACGTCTACCATCCTTTTTAAGTTGTGTGTTCCAGTTACCCATCACCCCCTGGATGAATAAATCTTCCCTCTAAACCTCCTGGTTCTTACCTTAAATCTATGAACCTGGTTTTGACCTCTTTAATACAGCATAGGGAAATCTTTCTTCCTAATTACCCTATAGGTGCCCTTCATAACTTTGTATACCTTATTCAGGTTCCCTCCTCAGTCTTCTCTATCTAAGAAAAATAACTCCACCCTCAGTTTCTCTTCATAGCTGAATTGCTGTAACCTAGGCAACATCCTAGTGAATCTCCTCTATACTAGGATGATGGTGCAATCCATTAGATTGGTTGGATTTGGATCAATAATCCTTCTTGAACTTTCTGCATGTTGTCTCAAAACGTGTCCTAGATACACATGATGAATTGGCTACGGAAAATAAAGAATTGAATAAGTATTCGTAAGAAGAAATTGTATTGGAGAAATTAATGGGGCTGAAAATTGATAATTCCCCAGGACCTAATGCTGTTCATGCCAGAGTTTTGAAGGAGATAGCTACAGAGATAGTCAATATATTAGCAATTATCTTCCAAAATTCTATAGATCCTAGAAGATTCCAATGGACTGAAATGAAGCAAATGTCACCCTATTATTTAAGAAGGAAATGAAAGAGAAAATAGAGAAATACAGACCTGTTAGCCCTACACCAGTGGTAGGGAATTGCTGGAATTTAACGTAAACAGTGAAGTTTTCAAATCCAAAGAACAATACAGTACAGTAACAGGCCCTTTGGCCCTCCAATATGATTTCTTCACAACAGAAGTGTCATACCATCCTCAAAGTGTTAACTCTGTTCCTCTCTCCACGGATGCTGCCAGACCTGCAGAGTTCCTCCAGCATTTTGTGTTTGTTTTAAGTTCCATCATCTGCATTATTTTGCTTTTACTTGGATAATATTGATTAGCTTTGTGAAGAGGAAAACATGTTTGGTGAACTTCTTGGAATGTTTTGAAGATGTTACAAACAGTTGATAAAAGAAATTTAATGAATGTAGTATTTATGTAGCATTTCTGTAGTGTTAGAAGGATTTAGATAAAGCCCCCCCCCCCCCCCCCCCCCCCCACACCCACTGCCAGAAGAGACTGGTGAGAAAGATTAAAGCCCATGGGATGGGAGCTATGACTGGCATGGCTAACAGACAGCAAGCATAGTGTAGGAATAAATGAGTCATTCTTGTGTCAGCAGGTTATGACTAGTGGGGTACCAAAAGGATCTGTGTTTGGGTTGCAGCTGATTATAATACATGTCAATAATTTGGAGATTGGGAAAAAATGTAATATCTCCAAACTTGCAAATGATTCAAAGCTAAGAGGGAATGTATGTTGTCAGGAAGATACAAAGCTGCTTCAAGAGGATTTGGACAGGTTTCGTGAATGGGCAAGAACTTAACAGATGGAATATAATGTGGAAAAACGTGAGGTTATCCATTTTGGTAGGAGGAGTAGATGTGCAGTATATTTCTTAGATGGTAACTTTCTTGGAAAATGCAGATATACCAAGGGACTCTTGTGTCTTTCTCAAGGTGCAGTAAACTGTTAGGAAGATAAATGGGATATTAGCATTTATCACATAAGGAGGTGAGTACAGGAGTTTTGAAGTCTTGCATCAATTGTAAAGGAGCTAGGTCAGACTGCACCTGGAGTACTGTGTAAAGTTTTGGTCTCCTTATCTCAGGAAATATATTACTGCTACAGAGGGAGTGTGACAAGGGTTCACCAGACTTATTCCTGGGTGACAGGATTCTCCAATGAAGAAAGACTGGGCAAACTGCCTGTATTTTCTTGAGCTTCAAAGAATGAAATGTGATCTCACTGAAATGTATATAATATCTAATGGAATAGACAGGGAAGATGTAGGTAAGATGAGTATTCTAGAACCAGGGAGCACAATGTTAAAAACAAGGTGATGCCACTTAGGACTGAGATAAGAAGAAACATTTAGCTCAGAGGTTAGTGAATTCTTTACCACAGAGGATTGTGGAAGCTTTGAGTATTTTTGAGTTAGAGATTGATTGATTTCTGATTATCTGTGATGTACAGGGTTATGGGGGCAGGGTGAGGAAAAGGCACTGAAGTATCTGGTCAGCCAAGATCATACTGAGTTGTGGGTGTAAACTCAGTGTGCTGAATGGCCTCGCCTTAATCCTGTGTTCCTAATTCATCCCTCTCTAAGCCTTTCACATTTTGTTAATCCTTGTTACTACTAGTGTATTATTGCATTATTACCCTAGTGTTTTTACATTTCTCTGAAATTTGTTTTTCTATCTCTCCCTGACTGTTTGGGGATTTATTGTACACTCCTCCTTTGTATTTTTATGACCTACCCATATTGAGGAATCTTCAATGGTGTCCAGCCTTACTGCAGTAATTAACTGCTTCATCAATACTGCGATATCACTTCCTCTTTTACATCCCCACCTCCCCATCATACATAAAGAATCTATATTTGAGAATATCGAACTGTCAGTCCTGTCCATCCGTCAGCCATGTCTCTGTAATAACAATGATATCACATCCCCATGCATCACTCAACAACCTCAACTCACCTGCCTTATCAAAGAATAGTACAGCACATGACCAGGCCCTTCACTAACACATGGTGACTTTCTAAACTAAAAACCTAATGCCCCTACATAGTCCATATCCTTCTATTCTCTGTCTATTCATGGATTTATCAAGACACCTCTTAACCTTTCCTATTGTCTCTGCTTCTATTACCTCCTCTGGTAGGTGATAGAAGCAGAGAAAATATCGATAATATCTCATACACTGCAGGCTAGGATGCCCTGAGGCCTGACACATTGGTGAGACCAAGCAGATGCTATAACAATGGATGAGTGGACACCGTGCAACAATCACCAGACATGGGTGTTCACTCCCAGTCAGGGAACACTTCAGCACTCAGGTATATTCAGCCTCGGATCTTCGGGTGACCATCCTCCAAGTGGACATTTGGATAAACAACAATGCAAAGTGGCCGAGCAGAGGTTGTTAGCCAAGTTTGGTGCCCGTGGGGATGGCCTCAACTGAGACTTTGGGTTCGTGTCACACTACAGGGTCCTAACCCACTACACGATACACTCCCTCTCTCTCTTTCACACATACACACACACTCTTACATACTCACACACTCACGCAGACCCTCTCTCAGACACACACTCTGTCTCATACACATGCACACACCCTCTCACAGGCTTATACCCCATTACACCCACACAGTCACTTCCAAGCTTGCACACATGCAAACACACACTCTCTCACATGCACTCACACTCACATGCACACACTCACTTTCTTTCTCTCTTGCTTATGCACACGTACACACATACAAGTCTATGAGGTGAATTTGTACTTGCATATACATTTTATTTTGCTCAAAAAATACCCAATCTGCCAGCAGTCAATCCATATAATATTTTGTAAATTCCACTTTGGAAGTAGAGCCAGTCTGACTCCAGACAGGGACACAGACAGACTCTAACCTCACACCTTTAATGCATTGTCTGAGCTGAGATGTCTTCTTTTGTTATAAAACCTATCTCAAGAAGGTGATTAAAAGAAGTTCTGGGATTTACATACTTATCAACCGAAACCTGCAACCCATTCTAAAAGATGAAAGACTTAAAAACAATCCAGATTTGTTCAATATATCATTTCAGTTGCATGACACTGTAATCTTTTGCTGTAAATTCTGTGTCTTATGATCTTATACTCCACAACCATCTGATGAAGGAGCAGCGTCCGAAAGCTAGTGCTTCCAAACAAACCTGTTGGACTATAAACTGGTTTAGATTAGATTACTTACAGTGTGGAAACAGGCCCTTCGGCCCAACAAGTCCAGACCGCCCCGCCGAAGCACAACCCACCCATACCCCTACATTTACCCCTTTTACCTAACACTACAGGCAATTTAGCATGGCTAATTCACCTGACCAGCACATCTTTGTGACTGTGGGAGGAAACCAGAGCACCCGGAGGAAACCCACGCAGACACGGGGAGAATGTGCAAACTCCACACAGTCAGTCGCCTGAGGCGGGAATTGAACCCGGGTCTCTGGCGCTGTGAGGCAGCAGTGCTAACCACTGTGCCACCGTGCCGCCCATGGTATTGTGTGATTTTTATCTTTGTCCATCCCAGTCCAACACCAGCTCCTCCACATCTTGGCACCTTTGATAGTACATTCCAGGCACTTAGCACCTTCTGTGTAAAAAAACTTGCCTCTCACATCTTTAAACTTACCCCCTTTTACCTTAAATCTATATCCCTAAGTTATTGACATTTCTACCCTAGGAAAAAAACTCCGACTGTCCATTCTATGCATCCCATAATGTTGTAAACCTCTATCAGAAAACAGGTGCAACCAACAGAGTCTTTGCATTAAAATAAACCCATCAAATCTTGCTGTGCTTGTTTTTGCCTTAACTTGACTACAAATTCCTGAAGAAGGGCTTATGCCCGAAACGTCGATTCTCCTGTTCCCTGGATGCTGCCTGACCTGCTGCGCTTTTCCAGCAACACATTTTCACCCCTTGACTACAAATACTCTGCTTCCAGACCCACTTGATCTTTCTCTCATATTTGACTGTGCTGCATCACCGGCCTATTGTACCTCCATTCTGAATCCCATTCCTTGCCAAATTAACTTAAAACTATATCAGCAGCACTTGCAAACACATCCCCAGCAAGGATGTTGGTCACAGTTCAGTTCAGGAACAACCCATCAGACCTGGACAGAACTGGGAGAAAGTGAGGACTGCAGATGCTGGAGATCAGAGTCGAGAGTGTGGTGCTGGAAAAGCACAGCAGGTCAGGCAGCATCCGAGGAGCAGGAAAATTGACATTTCGAGTATAGGCACATTGCTGATGACGAGTTTATGCTCGAAACATCGGTTCTCCTGCTCCTTGGACAGAACTAGACCCAGTTATGGAATATAATAGTCTCTCTCCTGCACCAACTCTTTATCTTATCTTTCATCTGTTCCATCTGCCTGTTCCTGTACACACTAGCATGTGGAATCAGAGTAGTCCAGAGATTACAACATTTCAGGTCTTACTTTTTAATCTACTACCTAGCTGTCTTAATTGTTGTTGCAAGAACTCATCCCACTTTCTACCAATGTGAAACATAATATCTGTTTGCACTCCCCTTCAGAATGCACTTCAATCGCCCAGTGATACTCTTTACCCTGGCACCAGGGAGGCAACCCAGCATCCTGGAGCCGCATATGTGACTGCAGAAGTGCCATTTGATGTGCTTCACTATTGACTCTCCTTTCACTATTGCTCTTTTTCCTGTCCCCATGTGTAGCTCCAACTGCACTTCTCAGAGGAACATTCTGGAAATGGTACTGAAGACTTGTAGTTCAGAACTTGTCACTACCCTAGCCAAGCTCTTCCTGTACAGCTACAACATTAGCACCTACCCAATAATGTGGATATTTGGTATGTCCTGTACATAAAAAGCAGGACAAATCCAATGCAGCCAATTACCGCCCCATCAGTCTACTCTTGATAATCAGTAAAGTGATGGAAGGTGTCATCAACAGTGCTTTCAAACAGCACCTGCTCAGCAATAACCTGCTCAGTGACCCCAGTTTGGGTTCCCCCAGGGCCACTCAGCACCTGACTTCATTACAGCCTTGGTTCAAACATGGACAGGAGAGCTGCATTCCAGAGGGGAGGGGAGAGTGACAGCCCTTGATACCAAAACCACTTCAATTGAGCCTGAGCAAAACTGGAATCAGGAGTATCAGGAGCAAACTCTCTGTTGGTTGGGGTCAGACCTGGCACAAAGGAAGATAGTTGTGGTTGTTTGAGTCACTCATCTCAGTTCCAAGGCATCTCTGCAGTGATTCCTGTGCCCAACCATCTTCAGCTGTTCCAGCAACGACCTTCCCTGCGTCATAAGATCAGAAGTTCATTGATATTTGCAGTACTCAGGACCTTTCATGACTCCTTACACATTGAGTCTGTCAGTGTCCAAATGCAGCAAGAGCTGGACACCATCCTTGAGCTTAGGCTGTTAATTGGCAAGTCATATTCATATCAGGGTATAACCATCTTGAGTGGGCGAGAATCATTTCATGGTGTTACCGTCAGTGAATCTCCCACTCTCAACACCCTGGAGGTTATCACTGACGTGGGCTCTCGATAAAACAGCAATGACTACAAGAGCATGTCAGTGGCTAAAACTCCTGCAGCAAATAACTCACCTCCTGACTTTTCCCACAAAACCGCCTATCTGTGCCCCTAACTATCGAGTCCCCAATTACTACTGCTCTGCTCTTCTTCACCCTTCCCTTCTGAGTAACGGGGACAGGCTCTGTGCCAGAGACCTGAGCCCCGTTACTTACCCCTGGTAAGTCATCCCCCCCACAAGTATCCAAAACGGTATACTTGTTCTTGAGGGGAATGGCCGCAGGAGGTCCCTGCACTGGCTGCTTCCTCCCAGTCCCCCTCACTGTAACCCATCTATCTGCCATCTTTGGAGTTACTACTTCCCTATAACTCTGATTCTCTTTAGTATTACATTCATTATTTTTTTAAAGGCCTCATCATTCTTCCTACTAATTAGATTAGATTACTTACAGTGTGGAAACAGGCCCTTCGGCCCAACAAGTCCACACCGCCCAGCGTAACCCACCCAGATCCATTCTCCTACATTTACCCCTTACCTAACACTATGGGCAATTTAGCATGGCCAATTCACCTAACCTGCACATCTTTGGACTGTGGGAGGAAACCGGAGCACCCGGAGGAAACCCACGCAGACACGGGGAGAATGTGTAAACTCCACACAGTCAGTCGCTGGAGGCAGGAATTGAACCTGGGTCTCTGGCGCTGTGAGGCAGCAGTGCTAACCACTGTGCCACCGTGCCACCCACAAAGGTGAACATGGAAAGGATGGTGGGGCATCCTTTCAAGATAGAAATGAAGGCAATTTATTTTTCTCTCAGAGGCTCTGTATTTGGAACCCTATGCCTCAGAAGGTGGTAGAGGCAGAGCCATTGAATATTTAAGGTGTGGGCAGATAGATAGTTTCTTGTTAGGCAGGCAATCAGTTGTTATCAGGGATGTATGGGAATAAGGAATTCTAAACACGCAGATCAGCTGTGATTTACTGAATGGTGAAGTAGACTTGAAGGGCCAAAGAGGATACTTCTGCTCCTAATTCAAATGCTCATAAATGTTTGTAAATCTATCACATTCCTTCAATGTTTTTGGGCCAAATTCCTGAAGCCCTCTCCTAACGGAATCCGCCCACCACACAGGAACTGCAGCAGTTCAAGAAGGTAGCCAGTTCTGAGCAAGGATCACCAGACTTGAAATATTAACTCTGATTTCTCCGCACAGATGTTGCCAGACCTGCTGAGCTTTTCCAGCAACTTCTGCTTTGTTTCTGATTGACAGCATCCGCAGGTCTTTCAGTTTTTACTACTTTCTCAAAGGCAACTAGGGACAGGCAATAAGTGTTGACACAGCCATTGCTGGACAGGCTGAATATTTAAAGCAAGCTCCTGCTTTTGCTCTTATATCAGACGTATTCCCTTATCCACTGGGGAGGTGTCAGAGACTGAACACAGCTGTACAATAGACAAGCTTCACTCAGGGATAGGCTTCCCAATTTCTATTCAGACTGGTGATAGTGAAACACAACACGCAGATTAAGAGTCCATCTCCCCTATGGCCTCTCCCCATTCCCCATTCTGCTCTCCCATATGCAGTATAGCCCTTATCTCTCCCACTCCATTGCTTGTGTTAACATTTCTGAGTTGAGTTCATCTGGGTTCCTGGCCCATGACTGAGACAGCATCACTATACATTGCTGTAATAATTCATCACCCATTGCCTTGGGAGTGTGGGGTCACTATTCGTAAACATTGGTGCTGTTAATTATCACAGATTCTGCAGGTTCACATGGTTACAGCTAACACTTCACTTCCATTTGCTGAAAACAGAAATTTCATTTTGGGGAAATTAGTTTAATGATTGGGGTCTTCACCTTCCAATCCATCAAGTTGTAATCTATCAGAGTCTGACCCACTCTGTGAATCAGTCCTTTATTGAGGACAGGAATTGTCTCATGAGAAATATTTTGGTGTCATGACACATCGATGCTTGGGAATCACGATCCTCTTTCTTACTCCCATGTAAGCATTCTACATCAGTAGATTGGACCTTGAAGTAACAGTCATAGACTTATACAGCTCAGAAACAGACCTGTCAGTCCAACCCATCCATGCCAACAAGATATACTAAACTAATCTAGTCCCATTTGCCAACATTTGCTCCATATCCTTCAGAATCCTTCCTCTTCATACACCCACCTAGATGCCTTTTAAATGTTGTAATTGTATGAGTCTCCACCACTTCCTCTGGCAGTTCATTCCATACACGCACCACCTTCTGCATGAAAACGTTACCCCTCAGATCCCTTTTAAATAGAGTCATAGAGATGTACAGCATGGAAACAGACCCTTCGGTCCAACTCGTCCATGCCGACCAGATATCCCAACCCAATCTAGTCCCACCTGCTAGCACCCGGCCCATATCCCTCCAAACCCTTCCTATTCATATACCCATCCAAATGCCTCTTAAATGTTGCAATTGTACCAGCCTTCACCACATCCTCTGGCAGCTCATTCCATACACGTACCCCCTCTCTGTGAAAACTTTGCCCCTTAGGTCTCTTTTATATTTTTCCCCTCTCATCTTAAACTTATGCCCCCTTGTTCTGGACTCCACTACAGTAGGGAAAAAGACCTTGTCTATTCACCCAATCCATGCCCTTCATGTTTTTATAAACCTCTATGAGGTCACCCCTCAGCCTCCAACACTCCAGGGAATCAACCCCCAGCCTTTCAACCTCTCCCTATGGCTCAACTCCTCCAGTCTAGACAACATCTTTGTAAATCTTTTCTGAACCCTTTTAAGTTTCACAACGTCTTTCCTATAGCAGGGAGACCAGAATTGAACACAGTATTCTAAAATGGCCTCACCAATGTCCTGTACAGCCACAAGATGACATTCCAATTCCCATACTCAATGCACGGACCAATGAAGCCAAGCATATCAAACACCTTCTTCACTACCCTGTCCACCTGCGATGACACTTTCAAGGAACAATGCGTCTGCACCTCTACCCCCTTTTTTGGTAACACTTTCCAGGGTTGTATTATCTAACTCATGCCCTGGCTTGCAATATCTCACGTGTATTTAAATTGTTGGATGGTTACCCTGATCAGAGTGGGGAGCTGGCTGTGTTGGAGTATCTGACTGGAGGAGATTTGCACCTCTCCTATCTGATATGAAGTTATTTCAGAGAGATGAACCTGCAATACTGAGAGGCTGGAACTGGCAGAAAACTGTACCAATGGGTTAAAATGCAGAGATTTTCCACTGTCACAGTTCTCCTGATCTGTGATCCTTAAAGCAAATGTAGCATTACACATTTATTCCACAAATTAATACAGGCAATAGGCACAATATACATGATTTGCCGAGATACTAACTCTGAATGGGGCACAGGTCCTCATACACTTAGTCTCACAGGGGTATGGGTCCCTTACTCACTGACTCTCACTGGAGTACAGCTCCCACACACACTATTTCTCACTAAGGTATTGGTTATTAGGTGTCAGATATACACTAAAGCGACATAATTAGTGAGTCAATGTTGGTTGGATATTGTGCTCTGAGTCTATTCCAATGTGTCCCCCCAGCTCATTTCCACACAACCAGATTAGCTGCAGGAACCTTTGGCTCAGTCAGAGATTCAGGTCCACACAGAGGAAACCTACACATTCTGCTCTCTGTGGTCAGACCAAGCTGATACATTCCTGAAATCTTTTATTTGTGTCACTTTATTTGCTCAGGACAAAAATACTGTAAGAAATTCTCATCTTTGAATGGGTGAATTCATTTTGGGAATGTTTTTATTCATGAAGACTCTGAGTAGGATCAAGTCTGTTGCTTGTCCACCATCTAACAATATTTGTTTTGTATACTTTCCCATTGATGTAACTCAGAATCTGCAATTGTCAAAACAAGTTACCCTTAAATTTCAAGTGCAGTGACTGACTGGAAGAGGTTACAGTTGAAACTTTATTGCTGGAACAGCACAGCAGGTCAGGCAGCATCCAGGGAACAGGAGATTCGACGTTTCGGGCACAGGCCCTTCTTCAGGAATGGCCTGTGCCCGAAACGTCGAATCTCCTGTTCCCTGGATGCTGCCTGACCTGCTGTGCTGTTCCAGCAATAAAGTTTCAACTTTGATCTCCAGCATCTGCAGACCTCACTTTCTCCTGGAAGAGGTTACACTCAGCAATGTTAGGAACTCTGAGGTTACGTTCATTTCTCATCCCGTCTCCTGTAGGTTATAACAAAAGCACTGACTGCTCTCAACAAAGTGACCATTCTTCAAACATAGATCAGATTATGAATGTTGCCGAACAATTGTAAAATGAGTGAGGTTCTAGCTGTGTATTCACTCAATATTGTCTGTGGAAGGAGCAATGGGTGAGGGTTTATCAGTGATCAGCAATGAGCAGTTAAGCACTATCTATAATTATTAACAGCATGCAGTCTTTGCTCAGCAGCAGGAACATTACTTGGCCATGTAACTGCATTCAGCTGATGATTATCTAACAGGGCCGTTACACTGCAGTCTCTCTGTCAAGGGAAACAGTTTGTTTCATCAGCAGAATTGCTGGTGTCAGAATTAGCACCCAACTGTGAAATCAAACCGCAGGAGATGACATCAAGATGTTGAACAAAATGCAAAACAAAGTCGGGTCTGTCACCTCATTGTGGCCGCAATAGTTGTCAGAATCATGTACAAGTGTTACTCTCTCAAGGTTTCCGGTTACACGCAGTCAACATATGACAAAGTTTCAAACAGGAAGCTAACTGTGATGACCCCCAACCTCGGGTTAGCATTAGGGCAGTTGACATATTAATGTTGACACTATATTGACAGGAGTGTCGTTTTCCCCTGAATTAATTTCTGCAGTCAATTAAATAGTCACCCATTCCCCGTGTACATCCAAACTTGTATGGAGCAAAAACCACAAACATTCATGAGATACACTGACTCCAGGCTGTGAATCTTTGTGAGTCCCTCCTTCATACTCACTTCACCTTAAACATTACTCAGTAGCACTGTTTAGCTCAAATGCAACATTATTGTTTAATCAATAAAGGAATGTTTCAAGCTATAACACCATCTAAGCTTTTCATAACACTGTTTCCCATTGATTGTGGAGAGGGGTCTTCAGTTTCTGCTGTTCCTCATTTGCAAAATGGTCCTTGCTTTCTCCCTTCCTCATGGTGCTATGCAGGGTTGGAGAAGGCAGTGAGCTTTCTGACTGAGATGTACTTGTGATGCAGCCAGGCAGCTTGGAGAGTGAGGGTGGCTGTGGTACAGAGTGCCTGGTGTTTGTGTGCAGGGTAGACACTCCTCTGGTAGCCAGGCTGTTGCTGATACTATTGGTAACGTGAGAGGTCACTGCTCCATAAAGGCAGCTGCTGCCAGTTCTCATCTTCTGATTAAAGTTCAGAGCGAGATTCCTCCTGAACCAGGATTTCTTTATTTCTGCCTGGACCTGGTAAGTACAGAGCACAGAATAAAGCAGCTACAGCGCACAGAATACAACATAGAGTTACAAGGCATAGCGTGAAACACACAGTTACAGAGCTCAGAATAAAACACAGCACATAACCAAATACATGTTGAGGGGAACACGATGTTGCTGCAATGTTGTAGTTAAGATTAAGAGGCTACTTATACTCTTGCAACTCCTTAGAGTGCAATCCGTTTTCTCTGTAGCAAACCCTCTTGACTCCAAAGCAGAACATCATGGGTTCAGGCCCAGTCATGGTCACTGCATTTAGTTAGAAATTGAATTGAGTGCTTCTTGGCTTCAGATGACCAGTGCCATATGAGGGCCTCACTGCAGGAATGCAGCTGGGGAGTTTGAATAAAGACAGAATACAAGCTACACTGTGCACCATGAATGTGTGTAAAATAGTGTCAGCAGTGGAGTTGAGATTGAGAGTTAAAGAGCTGTAATAGGAGGGAAGCTAAGAGTCAGGACAGAAATCACAGGTTCACTGCTGCTCCAGGCCCATGCCCTCAGTCCCAATTGCAGCCCCAACCTGAGCTCAGTGTCCCTGCACCCTGTCCTGAGCACTGTGGGCCCCGAGAATACTGTGACCTGGTTATTGGGTCTTGGTGTGCCCCCTGTTCTGAACTGAGCACAGCAATTAAAAGTGAAATGCAGAACTGTTCAAAACTCTTAAAAGTCACTGCAAGCTACTGACAAGGATAAATGAGTAAGAAGCAAGCTGCAGGTGAATCACTGGGAGACTCCTGTCAAAGTGAGTGGCATCATGAAACAGAACTACCTGTAATAGCAAAAATACGAGATTATGACACATTTACTGAATAAGTCCAAGCAATGTGGAGAGGCAGCTCAGACAGCGCAGTGTGTGTGACAGTGAGGAGCAAAGTAGCAAATATCCACAGAAAAATGAGCAGAAAGATCAAGGCCAAGGAACAAGTTGCCAATATTATGAAGAGAAACACAGAAAAACAAAGACAGCACATCCATTGCATGAAGCATAGTGTTTTATCTATGAGAAGCTTAACCACTTTTCGAAGTGTTTAGCTCAGAAGAAAATAAATACACCTCTAAAATCTATTGAAATTATTGCAATGGAGAGGTTGGATGATGGTTCTGACAAATTGAGTGTGGGTACAAGATAGATACTGGACACGGTGGCACAGTGGTTAGCACTGCTGCCTCACAGCGCCAGAGACCCAGGTTCAAGTCCTGCCTCAGGAGTTTGCATATTCTCCCCGTGTCTGTGTGGGATTCCTCCAGGTACTCTGGTTTCCTCCCACAATCCAAAAATGTGCAGGTCAGGTGAATTGGCCATGCTAAATTGCCCGTAGTGTTAGGTGAAGGGGTAAAATGTAGGGGAATGGGTCGGTGTGGACTTGTTGGGCCGAAGGGCCTGTTTCCACACTGTAAGTAATCTAATTCAACTGACATCTTCGAGCAGGTTGGTAACATCAAGTCTCAAAGAGAAAACTGGTTTGTAATTATTCTGATAAAGACAGTGGAAGGAGAGAATAAAACAATATAAAATGCAAGGTGGACACTGATCCTTCCACCGAGCATCACAGATCCACGTGCAGTAATACCAGGAGATGATATGAAAGGCTGTGATTTCTGAACAAAAAGGTTTTTCCTCACAATTTGCTAACGGTTTTGTGTCCTCCATATTCCAAATAAATATGTCTGTACTGTGGGGGTCTAAACAGTTCTTGGGAAAATCGAAACAAAAACGTAATCTCTATAGGACTGTCTCTCTTTCAAGAGAAATGACTCATGATGGTTTAGGCTGAGGGTCACTTGTGTCAGGTGAAAGGAGAGGTTGAGGGCAGTCCTTCATGGTAACCTTGGCCTGTGCGGGAATTTAACTTGTGTTGTTGGCATCACTCTGAATCACAAGGCAACTTAGCCAACCAACCCCCTTGGAAAAATATCATTTGCACAGAAAGAGGAGGGCATTCAATTTCTTGATCCTGTTCAACAATTCAACTCTATAACAGTTGGCCTGTAGAAATTCAGCATTCTGAAATAATTACAGCAGAGAAAAATGCTGTACTAGTGAAGAAAAAAATTATGAGCCATTCATTCTATTCCCACCCTCCAGTGCCATGGTCCATAGCCTTGGAAGTTAGAATAATTGGATGCAGATCCAGACAGATACCTTTTAAATGACTTGAGCTATGAGGGTAGAAACAAGGATCAGGAAGAGAACATATTGCCCCTTGATCAATAGGATCATGGCTAATAGAACCACATTCCTGTCTGCATCTGTTCACAGTTCACCCCTTGTTTACCAAGAATCTTCAAAAAATTCAAAGACTGCTTTCAGCCATGCATAAGAATTCATACAGTGTATTCGGAACAGTTTCTGTGAAAATAATGTTGTGGATCCAAACAGGGATCAGACTATTTTGATAATGGATTTGATGATGTGTAATGAGGCAAGTTTGAAAAAAATAATCTGAGTAAAATATCCCCAAAGGCACATTGACTGTTACTTGGTAGAATTTAGCATTCAGTTTGTGGAGGAGGAACTTGGGTTGGAAAAAAATTGTACTGAACTTATGTAAGGGTAATTATAAAGGAATGAGGGCACAGCTGGCTGGAGTGAACTGGGACAGGGGTTCAGCAGCAAAGACAGTCAAGGCACGATGACAGGCAGGAGGCTGGTTTGCATTCCAGTCTTTTTGTCTCTAACACTGACAGACATGGCTCAGAGCAAAGATATAGCCCAGTGAGAAAGGAGAATTCTAGAAAAGGGATAACCCAACCATAAAATACCAGGGATATTAAGGACAAGGCAGTCTTGATCAGACAAACCAGGGCAGGGCTTGCACATTTAATGGTAGGGCCCTGAGGAGTTTTGTCAAACAGAGAGACCTTGGGGTGTAAGTTAATTGTTCCTTGAAAGTGGCATCATAGGTAGAAAGAAGGCATTAGGCATGTTTTCCTTCATCGATCAGAGCATTAAGAACAGGAGTTGAAACGTCATGTTCTAGCTGGAGATGACAATGGTAAGGCCACTTTTGGAGTACTGCATGCAATTCTGATTGCCCTTCTGTTGAAAGGACATTATTAAATTGGAAAAAGGGTAAAAATGAATTATAAGCATGTTACTGAGACTGGAAGGTTTGGATTATAGGGAGAGGCTGGATAGATTAGGAATTCTTTTCCGCAGGAATGTAGGAGGCTGAGGGGTGACATATAAAAGACTCACTTGGACAATGAAAGGAAAGGTTTAGAGGAATATGGGCCAAATGCAAGCAAATGGGACTAGAATAATTTAGGAAACCTGGTTGGCATGGACAAGTTGGGCCTCAGGGCCTGTTTCTGTGCTGTACATCCCTATGACTCTAATTCAAAGGTACACTTGAGTTTCTGTGACAGGAAGGTGCTCAGCCTGAGAGAACTCAGTGCCGACTGTAGTGGCAAAGACTGGAGATCTGGAATCCCAGAGAATAGGCACCAAGCAAAGCCACACATCTCAGCAGGAGCAAAGTGAGAGCTCAGATGAGTATCCCAGACACTCCACCAGAGATTAACAGTGTTCCACATGCCACATGGATTGATAAACATGCAAACAAACAAATGAAGGAATGCAAAGGAAACCTGATACCAAAGTCACAAAATGACAAGATTGGCTTGTCAGATACAGTGAACACTAACAGAAAGATGTGTCTAAGGCAACAGAGGGAGCTGGCAGAGGTAGCTGGGAAGATTTTGAAAACAACCCAGAGAGCACATCACTCTAACTAGCAGGCCTTGAAATGTTCACAACTGCATGTGCACCATCACACAAGATCCACACATTTTAAAAGTCATGTGTACCATGTGTGTAAAGAGAGTGACAAAAGAGGGACTTATTAGAATAATATAAAACAATGAACTGCAGATGTTGGAAATCTGAAACAAAAACAGAAGTTGCTGGAGAAACTCAACAGGTCTGGCAGCATCTGTGCAGAGAAAGCAAAGTTAAAAAACTTAGTTTTATCCCCCACACACCCACTTCAATGAATTTTGGGCATGACATGAGGTTGAACTCTTCTGTTGCCTTTGTCTCCATGCCCATTTCTTTGGACAAGAGTCCTGTTTCATCTTCACCTGCCACCAACACTCTCCTTCCACCTGGACCCTTCCCCTTTGGCCTTTTAGCTGTACTTGACCTGTTCATCAAGAACTGTCGATATGATATCAATTGCCCTAATGTCTCTGACTCCTTTACCCATTCTAATCTATCTCCCTGTGAACTTACTGCATTCCGTGCTCTCTGATCCTGACTGTGTAAATAAGCCGGCTGACAAAGGTGGTGCTGTTGCTATTGGGCATACTAACCTCGACAATGTGGAGGCTGAGATACATCCTCCTATCTCTCCTTGGACCTTGACCCCATCATTGAACATCAGGCTATTGTGTCCACAATGGTCACTAATTTCATCTTCTCTGGGAAGCTATTAACCTCCCAGCTCATAGCCTCCTAACCCCATACAGCCCCACCTAGCCCGCTTCTACCTCCTTCCTAAAAATCACAAACAGGATTGCCTGGGCAGACCCATTGTTTTTGCCTGATCCTGTTGCACAGAATTCAGCTCATCCTACATCATCCTACATTGTCCAGTCTCTTCCCACTTAAACCGTGATTCTTCTGATGCTTTACATCAGTTTCAAGATTTCCTGTCCACAGACACCAACTGTATCCTCTTCATCATGAACCCACAAATCTTTACACATCCATCCCCATCAGGTTGGCCTCAGGGCTCTCTGTTTCTTCCTGGGAAAGGCCTGAACTGTCCCCATGTGCCACCACCCTGCTCTGCCTGGCTGAGTTTGTCCTTACTTTGAACAACTTTTCTTAACTCCTCCCACTTTCTTCAGATCAAACTGGGAACCCGCTTAGGACCCAGTTTCTCCTGTCTGTTTGTGGGGTACGTGGAACATTCCTTGTTCCAGTCCTATTCCAGTTCCCTCCCACAACTCTTTCCCTGGTACATCAATTATATCATTCATGCTGCTTCCCTCTTTCATCTGGAATTGGACAAATTTCTTAATTTCACTTCCAATTTTCACCCTGCGCTTACCTTCATCTGGTCTATCTGACTCCTCCCTCCCCTTCCTTGACATCTCTGTTTCCATTTCTGGGGATAAATTGACCACTAATATCCATTTCAAACCCACTGACTCCCACAGTTACCTTGAGTATAAATCCTCACACCCTGCTTCATGTAAAGAGTCCATTCTGTTCTCCCAGTTTCTCTGTCTCCGTCACATTTGTTCTGAAGATGTCAACTTCAAAAAGGGGGTCTTTGAAAAGTCCACCTTTTTACTCAATCAAGGATTCCCCATCACCATGATTTTCAGAAGCCCCAGCTATCTCTGACCCAACTCCAGCACTTCAGCTTTCACTCCTTCTCCTCCCTCCCACAAGTACAAGAGGATGTCCCTTATCCTCACCTGACGATCCAACCAGCATCCGCATACAAAGGATCACTAGCTACCATTTCTGACATTTCCAGTGGGATGGCACCACCAGACACATATTCTCCCTTGTCAGCCTTCCATTGGGACTGTTTCCTCTGGGACACCTTGGTCCACTCTTCTTCCACTCCCAACATCTCCCCACACCGCCTCAGTATCAATCGCAGAAGGTGCAACACCTGCCTATTTACTTCCTCCCTCCTCACTATACAAGGCCCCAGACATACCTTCCAGGTGAAACACTGATTACCTGCACTTCACTCATCTAGTCTACTAATCTATTCAATCTAGTCATTGCTCACAATGTGGTCTCCTCTACACTGGGGAGATGAAATGCAGACTGGGTGACGTTTTGAGGAAAATTTATGTTCTGTCAGCAAAAAAGCTTCCTGTTGCCTGCCACTTCAACATATCTCCGTGTTTCCTGGCCAACGTCTGTCTCAGGCTTGCTGTAGTGCTCCAGCAAAGCACAGTGCAAGCTGGAAGAACAGCATCTCACTTTCCACCTGGGGACCCTGCAGCCATCAGGACTCAGTACAGAGTTCAATAATTTTAGATCCTGAACACATTCTCCCATGTACTGTACCCACCCCCGCAGCCATGACTTTCAGCACAGCCACCCTATTTTCACCTACTCATTTCTCCTTCCCTGCCTTACTATTTCCCATTCCTTTATCTGCTTACCTTTCTTCCTCCACTCTGGGCTCCATTTCCATCTATCCCCTCACTCGTTTTCACCCTGCACCCACCTGCCATCAGCATAAATACCACCCCTTCCTAGCTTGTATTAATTCTGAAGAAAGGTCACCACACTCAAAATGTTAACTCTGTTTTCTCTTCCCAGATGCTGCCTGACCTGCAGAGTTACTCCAGCAATGTTTAGTTATGTTTCTCATTAGAATAACAAGCAGTTCTGAAATGCATGGGAAAGGTTGTTTGCAAAGTGAGTAACTCACAGTGTAAGTGCAATGTGTGTAAATTCCTTTTTATCTGTGTTTTTTTTAAGATGAAAAGGGGATGTTTGGATGGAAATGTAACATTGTACAAATGTGCTCCATGCATGACATAGTCATGTGACCAACGCATGAAGACGACTCACTGCAGGCAATCACCTCACAGGAAGCTCCAGCAGAAGCAGAAAGCAACAGTGTAGCTCAGGAACACAGAGACCCATGTCCCAGACCGACTGCCCCAGACTCACTGTCCCATTCTTTGAGTCATGGAGATCTGTAGCACAGAAAAAGGCCAGTCGGCCCTTCGCTTCCATATTGGTCCCAAACAATCACCTAATTATTCCAATCTCATTTTCCAGCCTGTGGCCTTGCATGCCTTGGCATTGTATGTGCACATCTAAATATAAATGTTATGAGGATTTCTGCCGCTGCCACTCTTAAAGGTGATGAGTTTCAAATTCCCATCTTCCTGCCCCTTACCTTAAAACTACATCCCCAGGCATTGATCCTTCCTCCATCAAGGGGAAAGAACATAAGAACCAGGAGCAGGAGTAGGCCGTCCAGCCCTTCGAGCCTGCTGCGTCACTCAATAAGATCATGGCTGACTTTCTTGTAGCGTCAGCTCCACTTACCTGCATTTTCACCATATCCCTTAATTCCTTTATGTTTCAAAAATTATCTACCCTAGTCTTAAAAGTGATTACTAAGGTAGTGTCAACTACCTCCCTTGGGCAAGGAATTCCATAGATTCACAACCCTCTGGGTGAAGAAGTCCCTACTCAATTCTGTCCTAAACCTGCTTCCTCTAATCTTGAGGCTGTGCCCTCTTGTCCTAGTTTCACCTGCCAGTGGAAACATCCTCTCTATTTCTATTTTATTGATTCCCTTCATAATTTTATATGTTTCTATAAGATCCTCCCCTCATCAATCTGAAATCCATTGAATATAATTGGAGTCTATTCAGTCTCTCTTCATAAGCCAACCCCCTCAACTGTGGAATCAACCTAGTGAACCTCTTCTGTACCCCCTGCAGTGCTTCCTCAAGGAAGGAGACCAAATCTGCACACAGTACTCCAGGTGTGGCCTCACCAGCACCTTGTACAGCAATAACATTACCTCTCTGCTTTTAAACTCAACTCCTTTAGCAATGAAGGACAAATTTCCATTTGCCTTCCTAATTACTTGTTGTACCTGCAGACCGACCTTCTGCGATTCATTCACAAGGACATGCTGCAACATTTTACTATTCACGTCATATTCCTTTTTACTGCTGCTCCTACCAAAACGTATGACTTCACATTTATTAACACTGTATTCCATCTGCCAGACCTTTGCCCACTCACTAAGTGTATCTATGTTCCTTTGCAAAGTTTCACTGTCCTCTGCACACTTTGCTCTGCCACTCATCTTAGTGTCATTGGCAAATTTTGACACCGCACACGTGGTCTCCAACTCCAAATCATCCTTATAAATTGGAAATAATTGTGGTTTGAACACCGATCCCTGAGGCACACCACTAGTTACAGATTGCCAGCCAGAATAGCACTGATTTATCCCCACTCTTTGCTTCCTGTCAGTCAACCAATCCTCTATCCACACTAATACTCTACCCCTAAAACCATGCATCCTTATCTTATGCAGCAGCCTCATGTGTTGCACCCTGTCAAAGGTTTCTTCAGGTCTACCCAACCTATTTCCCTCATAATTTCATACATCTCAATCATGTCCCTACAGTGTTTGGAACGAGGTCAGCCAGGTGGATCTTATAGAACATGAGTTCCATGATTGCACAGTTAATCTGATCCAATCAGGGAGTCCTGGCTGATAGATATAAACAGGAGTGTCAGGGGTTCCTCTCACTCGAAGAGCCGGCTCTGTGCTAGCTGGATCAGTGTCATGTATTATATAAATAAAGGGTGACTTGGTGATGAGAAATGGGCTTTTGTGGAGTTATTTTAGTCCCCTCTCAATCTCCTCTGCTCCAAGGAAGACAATGCCAGCCTGTCCAATCTCTCAAACTGATACTCTCCAGTCCAGGCGACATCCTGATAAATCTCCTACGTACCCTCTCTAGCGCTATCACATCCCTTCTATAATGTGGATTATACACTTCCATCATAACCTGTCTGCTCTTAAACTCTATGCATCAGTTAATAATGGCAAGCTTCCTTATTAACCATTTTATCCATCTGCTCTGACACCTAAGGTGCCAGTGTATATGCACACCACGATTTCTTTGATCCTCGGTGTCCTATTGCTCATCATGTATTCCCTTACTTGTTTATTCAGATTGAATTCCATTTGCTACTAATCAGTTCATTTGACCAGCCATCTTCCTCAATTATTTACCAAAATGTTTTGTATCATCTGTGAAACTACTGATCAACCATCCTCCATTGAAGTCTAAATCATTTATAACAACAACAAGCAGCCAGGGTACCAACAGTGATCCCTATGGGACCCCACTGGACACAGACTTCCAGTCTAAGAAGCTCATCTCAATCATCACTGCTTGCTGCCATTCAGCCAGTTGTGAATCCAATTTACCAAAAGGTTACCCTTGCTATCAGGCTCCCATGCAGGACCTTAGCAAAAGCCTTGCTGAAAATTGCCTTCATCTACACATACTTTCCCAGACAGCTCTGACCCAGAGACAATGCTTGAATATTCTGAGCAATTGGCCTCTGCAGCCACACTTTCCCTGTAATGGTTGGAATTCTGATTTGTCATTCAGTAATGTTTCATTGATGTGAACCCACTGTTTGTAAGCATTGAAGTTATAAAAGTCTTTACTGCAGTGGGCTGGTGGGGCTGGGTCATTAAGTATGTTCAACAAGGAGATAGACAAATTTTTAATCAAGGAATTAAAGGAAATCAAGGGTTATAGGGAAATGGCAGGAAAGTGGAATTGTGGTATATCAGATCAGCCATAATCACACGGACTAGTGGAGCAGACACCATGGGCTGAAAGGCCTTCCTTTGCTCGTGTGTCCTCTGGTCTTACCTTCTTAACAGGGCTTGTTACAGATTTGTGTTCTATGTCACAAATCAACAAATGGTCACAACACATTGGTTGAATTATAGAAAATGTTGGAAGTACACAACAAGACATCTAATATTTGCACAGAAAAACAGCAGATTCCTGTTTCAGGAATAGACCAGACGTAAGAATGTACAGGGTAAGATTAAACTGGAAAGTCCTGCATGTTAGTACTGGACAGGACAGGAAAATGTCAGGAATAAAATCAGATAGAATTTGGTATGCAGCTACATAAAGGCAAGTAGATAAAAGGTTTTTTCCTCAAAGGGATGGATTTTTAACCAGTGTCCGAATCAACATCGAAATATCGATGTCACACTTCTGATTTGCAGTTTTCTTTACCTGAAACTTCAATGACTCACCTCCCCATTGCAGAAACAGTAAATAAAAGCAACAAAAAAGCCCTGTTTGGGGGAAAAAAAACAAAATCATTATCAAAATCATCAAATAACACTGAAAAACATTCAGCCCACTGAATCAATACTAACTCTTTCAAAGAGTAAACCAGTTGCTCCCTCCAACCCCACCCACCCCCCCAACCCCACCCCACCCCACCCCCCCCACCCCACCCCAACATCCCCACCCCCACACCGTTCTTTTCCAGTGCCCTTGCATGTTGTTCTGCTGTAAGTAAGTTTCCAATTCTGCCTCGGGAGTTAAGATTGAACATATATCCACCATCCTATCAGACAGTGTACTCTACATCTTTACCACTCATTGTACAAAATCATTTCTCTTCAAGCCAGAACAAATATCAACATGGTTCTTCTGCCAATTACCTTGAATGTGTGCCTTAGTAATTGACCCTTCAAATCATTGGAAGCTGTTTCTCACAATTTACTTTCTCTAAACCCTTCATGATCTGAATCCCTCAATCAGATCTGTTTTTTATTTTCTTTGTTCTAAAGTAAACAATCCCAGTTCCTCTACTGTAACTGCACAAACCCCTCATCCCTGGAACCATTCCAGTAAATATCAGTTGCACTTCTCTCCAAAGACATCACATCCTTGCTGAAGTGTGGTGCCCAGGCTGGACACAATACTCCAGTTGGAGATGAAACCATTTTTCTATAAAATATAGAAAATAGGTGCAAGAGTAGGCCATTTGGCCCTTCAAGTCTGCATCACCATTCAATACAATCATGGCTGACCATGCAATTTCAGTATCTCACTCCCACTTTCTCTCCATATCCCTTTAGCAAGGAGGCCAGAATGTGGCCCTGCACCTGCAAGTGCCATGTCCAGCTCCCTCTTGAATGTATCTAATGAACTGGCCCCAACAGCTTCCTGTGGGAGAGAATTCCACAAGTTCACAACTCCCTGAGTGAAGAAATTCTTCCTCATCTCAGTCCTGAATGGCTTACCCTTTATTCTTAGACTGTGACACCTAGTTCTGGACGTCCCCAACATCGATTAAGTCCAACTTCCTGATTTTGTGTGTGCCTCTATTTTTAAGTCCAGGAACCTGTCCAGTTTATTCACTGCTTTGTAACCAATCCTGTCAATTTTAAAGATTTGGTTACAGCTGTCTCCCTATTTAGCTTGCTTTGTAATTGCTCATTCTTTCAACTAAAATGTATCACCAAATGTCCCTGTCATGCATTGAATTCCATGTACCATGTTTGCACCAATTTCCATTCCCTCAGCCTGTCTCTGTGAAGCCTTTCACTGTTTTCTTCCTAGCTTTTATCCAATTCTAAGTTTCACACCACCTGCAAATTTCAGAATTGTGCCTTTTCTGTGTCTTCCCATATGTTTCTGTGTGAGTATCCTTATTCGCTCACCTTCCCCATTTTGCCATGGTGGGGTGGATGGATTTGTCAAATGAATGGCAGAGTCCTTACAGCTGTACAGACTCTCCCTCTATGACATGCCCAAGCACAAAACAGGGGGAAGAAAGTGTGAAATGGAAGTGATGGTCTGGCAGCTTTCAGCTTCTTTTTGTTGCCTTTGCTTGGGCTCCCATTGTTGTTGAAATTTGTAATTCCCACCATGCTCCCTCACACCATACACCCCCACAGCTTCCAGGCCAGCACTACACACAAAAACACCTTCCCTACCCAATTCACTGGCAATATCCTAGTCTAATCTAATGTGGAGCCTGACTTCAATCCCACCACCTTAAGAGAAATGTTGGAATGGTACTAGAAACACAGGGAATGCTGGAGAAACTCTGCAGGTCTGGAAACATCTGAGGAGAAAGAAACCAAATTAACTGGATGTAGGTTTGTTTGCTGAACTGGAAGGTTTATTTTCAGTCGTTTCATCATCATACTAGTTACATCTTCGGTGAGCCTCCGATCAAGCACTGCTGGTCTTTCCTGCTTTCTATTTATGTGTTTGGGTTTCCTTGGGTTGGTGATGTCATTTCCTGTGACAACGTCATTTCCTGTTCTTTTTCTCAGGGGGTGGTAGATGGAATCCAAGTCAGTAGGCTTGTTGACAGAGTTCCGGTTGGAATGCCATGCTTCTAGGAATTCTCGTGCGTGTCTGTGTTTGGCTTGTCCTAGGATGGATGTATTATCCCAGTTGAAGTGGTGTTCTTCTTTATCTGAATGTAAGGATACTAGTGAGACAAGGTCATGTCGTTTTGTGGCAAGTTGATGTTCATGCATCCTGGTGGCTAGTTTTCTGCCTGTCTGTCCAACACAGTGTTTGTTACAGTCCTTGCATGGTATTTTGTAAATGACATTAGTTTTGCTTGTTGTCTGTATAGGGTCTTTCAAGTTCATTAGCTATCAGTCTAATTCCCTTCTCTAATACTGTACAGATATCAGTCTAATTCCCTTCTCTCTGTAACACTATACAGACATCAATCTAATTCCCTTTTCTCTGTAATACCGTACAGACATCAGTCTAATTCCCTTCTCTAATACTGTACAGATATCAGTCAAATTCCCTTCTCTCTGTAACCCTGTACAGATATCAGTCTAATTCCCTTCTCTCTGTAACACTGTACAGATATCAGTCTAATTCCCTTCACTCTGTAATACTGTACAGATATCAGTCTAATTCCCTTCTCTCTGTAACACTGTACAGATATCAGTCTAATTCCCTTCTCTCTGTAACACTGTACAGATAACAGTCTAATTCCCTTCTCTCTGTAACACCGTTCAGATATCAGTCTAATTCCCTTCTCTCTGTAACTCTGTACGGATATCAGTCTAATTCCCTTCTCTCTGTAACACTGTACAAATATCAGTCGAATTCCCTTCTCTAATACTGTACAGATAAATCTACTTCTCTTCTCTTTGTAACACTGTACAGATATCAGTCTAATTCCCTTCGCGAATACTGTACAGATAACAGTCTAATTCTCTTGTCTCTGTAACACTGTACAGGTATCAGTCTAATTCCCTTCTCTAATACTGTATGGATATCAGTCTAATTCCCGTTTCTCTGTAACACCGTACAAATATCAGTCTAATTCACTTCTCTAATACTGTACAGATAACAGTCTAATTCCCTTCTGTCGATAACACCATACAGATATCAGTCTAATTCCCTTCTGTCGATAACACCATACAGATATCAGTCTAATTCCCTTCTCTAATACTGTACGGATATCAGTCTAATTCCCATCTCTCTGTAACACTGTACAGATATCAGTCTAATTCCCTTCTCTCTGTCACACTGAACAGATATTAGTCTAATTCCCTTCTCTCTGTAACACTGTACAGATAACAGTCTAATTCACTTCACTCTGTAACACCGTACAAATATCGGTCTAATTCCCTTCTGTCTGTAACACTGTACAGATATCAGTCTAATTCCCATCTCTCTGTAACACTGTACAGATATCAGTCTAATTCCCTTCTCTCTGTAACACTGTACAGATATCAGTCTAATTCACTTCACTCTGTAACACCGTACAAATATCAGTCTAATTCCCTTCTCTCATACTGTACAGATATCAGTCTAATTCACTTCACTCTGTAACACCGTACAGATATCAGTCTAATTCCCTTCTCTCTGTAACACTGTACAGATATCAGTCAAATTCCCTTCTCTCTGTAACACTGTACAGAAATCAGTCTAATTCCCTTCTCTCCGTAACACTGTACAAATATCAGTCAAATTCCCTTCTCTCTGTAACACTGTTCAAATATCAGTCTACTTCCCTTCACTCTCTAACACCGTACAGATATCAGTCTAATTCCCTTCTCTAATACTGTACGGATAACAGTCTAATTCCCTTGTCTCTGTAACACTGTACAGATATCAGTCTAATTCCCTTCTCTAATACTGTACAGATAACAGTCTAATTCCCTTCTCTCTGTAACACTGCACAGATATCAGTCAAATTCCCTTCTCTCTGAAACAGTGCACAGATATCAGTCTAATTCCCTTCTCTCTGTAACACTGCACAGATATCAGTCTAAATCCCTTCTCTCTGTAACACTGCACAGATATCAGTCTAATTCCCTTTTCTCTGTAACACTGTACAGATATCAGTCTAATTCCCTTCTCTAATACTGTACAGATATCAGTCTAATTCCCTTCTCTAACACTGTACAGGCATCAGTCTAATTCCTTTCTCACTGTAACACTGTACAGATAACAGTCTAATTCCCTTCTCTAATACTGACTGGATAACAGTCTAATTCCCTTCTCTCTGTAATACTGTACAGATATCAGTCTAATTCCCTTCCCTAATACTGTACGCATTACAGTCTAATTCCCTTCTCTCTGTAACACTGTACAGATATTAGTCTAATTCCCTTCTCTAATACTGTACAGATAACAGTCTAATTCCCTTCTCTCTGTAACTCTGTACAGATATCAGTCTAATTACCTTCTCTCTGTAACACTGTACAGATATCAGTCTAATTCCCTTCTCTCTGTAATACTGTACAGATACTGTACTCTGTAATACTGTACTCACCAAAGTTAAGGGCATTTAAATGGTCATTGGATAAGCATATGGATGATAATGGAATAATGTCGGTGTGTTGGGCTTCAGATTGGTTCCACAGGTTGGCACAACATTGAGGGCCGAAGGGCCAGTACTGCGCTGTAGTGTTCTATATTTTATGAAAGGGGAGTGGCCAGTTGACTGGGTTTTCCAATAGGTTAAGTTATTGTAAATTTGGTTCTTTTTCACTTGTGTTTCACTCAGTAGTCTGTAAATAAATTCTGTTTAGTTTAAAACTGTGGTTGGGCCAGCTGTATCTCTCCTGGAATATCCACTTTACACCGGCTTAAAACAACTAGAAACGTTAGGGTCTGGGCTACCTTCTTAAAATGCTGAAAATGTGTTGCTGGAAAAGCGCAGCAGGTCAGGCAGCATCCAGGGAACAGGAGAATCGACGTTTCGGGCATAAGCCCTTCTTGAAATGCTTCGAGGGTGTCTGGCCTGGTCCATAACAATACAGAGCTGACAACAGGCTTGTGAGCAAAGTTAGAGCTCATGAAATAAAGAGGATACTCACAACATGGATACAAAATTGACCAAGAGACTGGAAACAGTAATAGTTAATGCAAGTTTCTCAGGCTGGGGGAAGACTTGTTCCCTGGAGTCAGTGGTGAGAAACTGGCTTTTTCTAATAGACGTTGATGACCTTGTTCAGGGAACACAATTTCAGCGAATGCATAGCCTATGAAATTTGGCAGCTTTGTGAACTGTGAGGAGGATAGTGTAGACCTTCAAAAAGGCACAGACAGATTGGCAAGATGGGCGACAGATGACATATGAAGCTCAATGCACAGAAGATTCATTTGGACAGGAACAGCATGGACGGCCAAAAGAAAGGGCATACAATTTTAAAGGAGACATAAAGAGGCGAAGAAATAGATGGGTCATTCGCACATTGGCAGGCTGTGGTTAGTGAGGTACCACAAGGAGCAGTACTTGGACTCCAGTTGATCACAATTTCTATCAATGATTTGGAGGTGGCAACCAAATATAATATTTCTAGATTTGCAGATGATACAAAGCTAAGTGGGAGTGTGGGTTGTGAGGAAGATGAAAGCATCTTCAAAAGGACTTGGACAGGTTTATTGACTGGACAGGAACATGGCAGATAGAATATAATGTGGAAAATTGTGAGGTTATCCACTTTGGTGGGAGTAACAGATGTGCAGAGCACTGTATTAAATTGTAAGAGTTTGTAACATCTAGATATACAAATGGACCTGGATGCCTTTGTCAATAAGTCATTGAAGGCTAACATTCAAGTGCAGCAAGCTGTTAGGAAGGTTAATGGAACATTAGCTTTATCACAAGAGGATATGAGTACAGGAGTAGTGAAGTCATGCTTCAACTGTATAGGAGCTTCATTCGACTGCATCTGGAGTACTGTGCGAGTTTTGTCTCCTTATTTCAGGTAAGATATAATTGCCATTGAGGGAGTGTAATAAACGTTCACCAGAGTTGATCCCAGGCAAGAGTGTCCTATGAAGAGATATTGGGTAAGCTGAGCCTGTGTTCTCTACAGCTTCAAAGGATGAGAGATGATCTCATTGAAATTTACAAAATGCTGAAAGGGATAGACTGAGTAGATACAGGTAAGATGTTTCCCTTGTTCAAATAAGATGCCACTTATGCCTGAAATGAGAAAAATCTTTTAGCTCGAAGGGTTGTGAACTTTTTAAATTTTCTTACCCAGGGAAGTGTGGAAGCTCAGTCTTCGAGTATAGTTAGAGCAGAGATTGATAGATTTCTGTTACCGATGGCATCATTGAGTTAGAAAGCATGGAAACAGTCCCATACGGTCCAACCATCCCCACCAACCATGTTCCCAAACTAAACTAGTCCCACCTGCCTGTACTTGGCCCATACCCTTCTAAACCTACTCATGAACTTACCCGAATGTCTTTTAGACATTGTAACTGTACCCATATCCATCACTTTCTCTGATAGTTTATTCCACACATGAAACACACTCTATGTAAAAACGTTGCCCCTCATATTCTTTCTAAATCTTTCTTCTCTCACCTTAAAAATATGCCCCCTGGTTTTGAACTCCCCCACCCTAGGGAAAAGATCCTGGTCATTTACCTTATCTGTACCCCTCATGATTTTATAAACCTTTATAAACCTCAACCTCCTATGCTCCAGTGAAAAATGTTCCAATCTTTCCAGTCTATTTTTATATCTCAAACCCTCCATTCCTGGCAACATCTTGGTAAATCTTTTCTGACCCCTCTCCGGGTTAATAATATCCTTCCAGTAACGGTGACCAGAACTGGACACAGTACTTCAGAAGAGGCCTCACCAATGTCCTGTACAACCTTAACATCTCATCCCAACTCCTACAACTGAAAGGTCTGAGCAATGAAGAAAAGCATGCTACGCACCTTCTCAACAACACTGTCTACCTGTAATGGGGTCATGGGATGGATCCAAGACAATGAAGTGTTTGATCAGCAGTGATCATATTGACTAGTGAGCAGGCTCAACTGTCTGATTTGCCTACTCCTGTTCTGATGTTCCGATGAAATGCAGGAGAGAGGAACTAAGTCATTAAAGGTGATAGGATAGTTTGAGAGGATTGTTAATAAAGTAATCAATATCCTGGGATTTATTAATAGGTGCTTAGACTACAGGAATGAGGTGATGATGTTGAACTTGTACAAGATACTTGTTAAAACTTCAGCGAGGGTACTGTGTCCAATTCTGGGCACCAGCCTTTAGGAAGGATGAAAAGGCAATTCGAGAGAGTACAGAGAAGATTCATGAATATGGCTCCAGGGTGAAGAATTTCAGTTTGATAATCAATTGCAGAAGTTAGTACTGGTTTCATTGGAGAAGGCACAGCTGTGTGGAAATTTAACAGAAGTGGTCAAAATCATAAGGTCACTGGCAGAAGTAAATAGGGAGAACTAAATCCCATTGGTGAAAGAACTGAGAAGCAGAAAAGCAATTATTTAAGGTAATTGGCAAAAGAGACAGCAATGACATGAGGAAGTGGTTAAGATCAGGAATGCCATCCCAGAAAGTGTGGTGGAGGCAGGGTCAATCAAGACATTCAGAAAGGGATTAGAATGATATCAGTACAGTGTTAAAGAGAGAAGGGAATTAGACTGATATCTATACGGTGTTACAGAGAGAAGGGAATTAGATTGATATCTGTACAGTGTTACAGAGAGAAGGGAATTAGACTGATATCAGTACAGTATTACAGAGAGAAGGGAATTTGACTGATATCTGTGCAGTGTTACAGAGAGAAGGGAATTAGACTGTTATCTGTACAGTATTAGAGAAGGGAATTAGACTGATATCTGGACAGTGTTACAGAGAGAAGGGAATTAGACTGATGTCTATACGGTGTTACAGAGAGAAGGGAATTAGACTGATGTCTGTACAGTATTACAGAGAGAAGGGAATTAGATTGATATCTGTATAGTGTTATAGAGAGAAGGGAATGAGACTGATATCAGTACAGTATTAGAGAAGGGAATTAGACTGATATCTGTACGGTGTTACAGAGAGAAGGGAATTAGACTGATATCTGTACAGTATTACAGAGAGAAGGGAATTAGACTGATATCTGTACAGTGTTACAGAGAGAAGGGAGACTGATACCTGTATGGTGTTACAGAGAGAAGGGAATTAGACTGATATCTGTACAGTATTAGAGAAGGGAATTAGACTGATACCTGTATGGTGTTACAGAGAGAAGGGAATTAGACTGATATCTGTACAGTATTAGAGAAGGGAATTAGACTGATACCTGTATGGTGTTACAGAGAGAAGGGAATTAGACTGATATCTGTACAGTATTAGAGAAGGGAATTAGACTGATACCTGTATGGTGTTACAGAGAGAAGGGAATTAGACTGATATCTGTACAGTATTAGAGAAGGGAATTAGACTGATACCTGTATGGTGTTACAGAGAGAAGGGAATTAGACTGATATCTGTACAGTATTAGAGAAGGGAATTAGACTGATACCTGTATGGTGTTACAGAGAGAAGGGAATTAGACTGATATCTGTACAGTATTAGAGAAGGGAATTAGACTGATACCTGTATGGTGTTACAGAGAGAAGGGAATTAGACTGATATCTGTACAGTATTAGAGAAGGGAATTAGACTGATATCTGTACAGTATTAGAGAAGGGAATTAGACTGATATCTGTACAGTATTAGAGAAGGGAATTAGACTGATATCTGTACAGTATTAGAGAAGGGAATTAGACTGATATCTGTACAGTATTAGAGAAGGGAATTAGACTGATATCTGTACAGTATTAGAGAAGGGAATTAGACTGATATCTGTACAGTATTAGAGAAGGGAATTAGACTGATATCTGTACAGTATTAGAGAAGGGAATTAGACTGATATCTGTACAGTATTAGAGAAGGGAATTAGACTGATATCTGTACAGTATTAGAGAAGGGAATTAGACTGATATCTGTACAGTATTAGAGAAGGGAATTAGACTGATATCTGTACAGTATTAGAGAAGGGAATTAGACTGATATCTGTACAGTATTAGAGAAGGGAATTAGACTGATATCTGTACAGTATTAGAGAAGGGAATTAGACTGATATCTGTACAGTATTAGAGAAGGGAATTAGACTGATATCTGTACAGTATTAGAGAAGGGAATTAGACTGATATCTGTACAGTATTAGAGAAGGGAATTAGACTGATATCTGTACAGTATTA
>NC_057742.1:40902398-40913517 GCF_004010195.1 Chiloscyllium plagiosum
GACTGATATCTGTACAGTGTTACAGAGAGAAGGGAATTAGACTAGTATCTGTACAGTGTTACAGAGAGAAGGGAATTAGACTAGTATCTGTACAGTGTTACAGAGAGAAGGGAATTAGACTAGTATCTGTACAGTGTTACAGAGAGAAGGGAATTAGACTAGTATCTGTACAGTGTTACAGAGAGAAGGGAATTAGACTAGTATCTGTACAGTGTTACAGAGAGAAGGGAATTAGACTAGTATCTGTACAGTGTTACAGAGAGAAGGGAATTAGACTAGTATCTGTACAGTGTTACAGAGAGAAGGGAATTAGACTGGTATCTGTACAGTGTTACAGAGAGAAGGGAATTAGACTGGTATCTGTACAGTGTTACAGAGAGAAGGGAATTAGACTGATATCTGTACAGTGTTACAGAGAGAAGGGAATTAGACTGGTATCTGTACAGTGTTACAGAGAGAAGGGAATTAGACTAGTATCTGTACAGTGTTACAGAGAGAAGGGAATTAGACTGATATCTGTACAGTGTTGCAGAGAGAAGGCAGGGGAGTGACAACAGTACTTGGTGCAAACATCCTATTACATATCTATCGTCGATTTACTGTAGTTCTGATGATTCTGACTCAATGAGCTGACAAACCCCTTCTGTGCTGTTTGATTCAATTCTTCTACCTTTTGGCAAAGCATCATTGTTGTTTCTTTCTGTGAGTGCCAAACTCACCTCACTAAACTCCGACCACACCCATGGTGCCCCTCTTGTCTGGAACCCGTCCGATTCTCCCACCTGCTGCAGGAGGAGGTATTCACCACTGGTATAGTCAATCATATACCTGTATCAGCATTCCTGGTGCCCTTGCCTTAATTCATACATTATTGTGCACCAGTCAAGCAGGTACTAGTCCAAAGCTGCCCAACAGGCACTGTAGTGCTGTTTTGCTGCATTAGAGGGTGACTGCTGGTTGGTAAAACAGGCAGTCTCAGGAGATAAGTTTTAAGTAATAATTTAATTTAAGAACTAATTTTCAATTCAAATATAGGCTCTTATTTCATTTATTAATTAACTGACCAGTCCTTTCTTTTCTTTCATTGGTGAGTAATTTTGGTCTTTAATGTCAAGATTAGAATGGTGCTGGAAAAGTACAGCAGGTCATCAGGAAGGGCTTTTGCCCAAAACGTCAATTTTTCCTGCTCCTTAGATGCTCCTTTTCCAGCACCACTGTAATCTTGACTCTGATCTCCTGCATCTGCAGTCCTCATTTTCTCCTAGTTGATTTTAACCTGACTGCAAATCCCCTTCCAAGGATGCCTACCTTGAAGAAGTTCTCCTCCTCTCTTAATAAAGATCTCAATGAGTCTCTTTCTCACTGCAACCTCCAGGTCATCTCCTCAGCCCTGAAGCTCTTCAACCACATCCTGAAACAGACTCGCTACCACAGCCACATCATCTTCCTCAGTGCCTGCCTCCGAAACCAACTGAAGGACACTGAACCACATTCAGACATTCCTGACGTCGATTTTTCCTGCTCCTTGGATGCTGCCTGACTTGTGTAGTGTAATGGAAAATTATCAATTTACTGTGAAATTAATTATCCGTTTACTGTGAAATTTAAAGAGACTGAATCAATTTCAAATCAATGCTGTACTGAGCTTTGTAAATGATGCTTTGATGAAGGTTTGCAGTTAGTTTATCTCTGTTTGAATTCTGTAAACATTCAACTCAACCTTGCGATAGACCAAATCAGCAAAAGGTGAAGAACTGTTATGTCTAGGACCAGGGGATGACAGGATAACAACTTGAGTTTCCCCAGTCTTTGCCCTTGAGAGTGTGATAAGGAACGCTATAAGGCAGGCGTCCGTGTAATTTTTCGGTACTCATTGCATTGAGGCATCTGACTTAGTGTAATGAGTCAACCTTGCAAGATTTTTTAATAAAGACCCTTGCTTTGCTCTTGCTAATTATTGAGTCAAGTCGATTTAATTTCCACGACACTGTGCTTTTCCAGCACCACTCTAACCTTGACTCTGATCTCCAGCATCTGCAATCCTCACTTTCTCCTTCTGCTCTTTAATGCCCTTTAAAGGTCTTAGGAAATTGGGAAGGGGAATGAATGACCTGAAAGTTACAGAGCACTGAAGGTCAGAGACACAGAGTGAATCTAGCAAGGAGTAGCTGAGCAGGGCAGTGGGAAAGCTTTCAATGGAGCAGCTCAACGTTACCTTCACTCAAAGAAGAGGCAGAGTTCCTGAGGTGACATCAGAATTCAAAAGTGACATGATGCATGTTGAAGCTGTTGACTGAATAAGTACATTGAGTATTTGTACTTCAATTCTTGCTTACAGTTTATAAAGTCTTTATTTTGTGGTTTATAGATTATAAGGACTACGCTCTGCTTTAATGAGCTCCAGGGAAGAAGGGCCCTCAGTTAATTGGTATTATTTGATTTTAGGAACCCTTTAAAAGTTTAATTTAAAGGGATAATTCATGGCAGGAGAGTTTAAGCCCGTGACATGGTCCTTCTGCTCCACGTGGGAATCTGGGAATATTTCCTGTCTCTAAGACCAAGATGCGTGCAAGAACTGTCTCCAGCTGCAGCCCCTGGAAGCCTGGGTTTTGGAGGATTGGATGGGGACACTGTGGAGCATCTGTAACGCTGAGGGAATAGCACAGATAGAGAGGTGGTCACACCACAGGCAGAAAGTAAATGGGTGATCAAGATGCAGAGTAAGAGGACTAGGCAGGCAATACAGGAATCCTCTGTAGCTATTCCTCTAAAAGACAGATAAACCATATTGGATACTGTTGAGGGAAATGGCCTTTAGGGGTAAAAAGCAACAACCAACTTCATGGCACCACATTTGGCTCAGCTGCATGGGAGAGGAGGCAGGGTTTGGCAATGCAATAGTGATAGGGGATTCAATTGTAAGTTGAATATATTGGACATTTCTGTGGCAAAAGCAAGACTCCAGGATGGTATATTGCCTCCCTGGTGCTAGGATCAATGATGTCTCAGAGCTGCTGTAGGACATTCTAGATGGGGTGGGTGATCCATATCAGTACCAATGACATAAATTTAAAAGGAATGAAGTTTTAAATGCCAAATATAGGGAGTTAGGAAGGGCATTGAAAAGTAGGACATCAAAAGTAGTGATCTCAGAATTATTTCCAGTGCTACGTGCTAGTCAGAATAGAATTTTCAAATAAACACATGGCTGGAAGATGGTGCAAGGGGGAGGGGTTCAGATTCCTAGGTATTGGGATTTGTTCTAGGGGAAGTGGAAACAATAAAACCTGGATGGATTACACCTGGACGACACGGGCGGCACGGTGGCACAGTGGTTAGCACTGCTGCCTCACAGCGCCAGGCAATTCCCGCCTCAGGCGACTGACTGTGTGGAGTTTGCACGTTCTCCCTGTGTCTGCGTGGGTTTCCTTCGGGTGCTCCGGTTTCCTCCCACAGTCCAAAGATGTGCAGGTCAGGTGAATTGGCCATGCTAAATTGCCCGTAGTGTTAGGTAAGGGGTAAATGTAGGAGTATGGGTGGGTTGCGCTTTGGCGGGTCAGTGTGGGCTTGTTGGGCCGAAGGGCTTGTTTCCACACTGTAATGTAATCTAAAAAAAACTACAAAGATTAAAGAGCAATATAGCACAGGAACAGTCCCGATTCCCTTTCTATTCATGTATTCGTCCAGGTGCTTCTTGAATGCTGCTTTTGTGTCTGCTCCCACCACCTCCTTAGGTACACATCACCCTTTGTGTGAAAAACTTGCCCCACACACCTCTTTTAAACTTGACCCCTCTCGCACCTCAAACCTATGTCCCCTAGTAATTGACCCCTCCAACCTAGGAAAAAGCCTCATACTTTCCACCCTATCCACGCCATTCACAATCTTATAAACTTTTACTGGGTCACTCCAAAACTTCCTGCGATCCAGTGAAAACAGACCCTGTGTATCCAACCTTCCTTCATCACTAAAATCCCCCACACCAGGCAACATCCTGGTAAACATTTTCTGTATCCTCTCCAAAGCATGCACATCCTACTGGAAGTGTGGTGACCAAAACTGTACACAATATTCCAAGTGAGGCCTAACTAAAGTTCCATAAAGCTGCAGCATAACTTGTCTGTCCTTATACTCAATGCCCCTTCCATTGAAGGCAGGCATGCCGCAGGCCTTTTTTACCACTTTATCTTCCCGCGCTGCCACCTTCCGTGATCTGTGGACCTGCACACCCAGATCTCTTTGCATATCAATACTCCTAAGGGTACTGCCATTCACTGTACAATTTCCATCTGTACTTGACCTTCCAAAATGCATCACCTCACATTTGTCCGGATTAACCTCCACCTGCATATGCCTCCAGCTGATCTGTATCCTGCTGTATCCTTTGATAATTCTCCTCACTATCCGCAACTGTACCAATCTTTGTATCATCCACATACTTACTAATCAGACCAGCTACATTTTCTTCTAAATCATTCATATAAATCATGAACAGCAGAGGTCCCAGCACTGATCCCAGTGGAAAACCACTAATCACAGCCCTCCATTCCGAAAAGCATCCTTCCACCGTTACCCTCTGTCTCCTATGACTAAGCCAGTTCTGTATCCATTTTGCCATCTCACCCCTGATACCATGAGACTTCACCTTTTGTACCAGTCTGCCATGAGAGGCCTTGTCAAAGGCTTTACTGTAGTCCATGTAGACAACATCAACTGCTTTTCCCTCTATCATCTTCATCACCTCTTAAAAAAAACTTGGTCAAGTTAGTGAGGCATGACCTGGGCAGGACCAGGACTGATGTCCTCAGGTAAGTATTTCCTGTGACTGGGGTGGTTTTAAACTAGAATAGCAGGAAGGTAGGAACCTAAGCAGGGTTACAAGGAAAAGAGAAACGAGGACAGCAATAAAAGAGAAAACAGTGAAATGCAAAAACAGTAGACAAGGTTATTAGGGCACAAAACAAAATGGGCAACAGCACAAAGAAAAGTTAGGATGACTAAAAATGCCAAAAAGGTAATGCATAAAGGCTTTGTATCTAAATGCATGAAGTATTTGGTAGAAGGTCTATGAACCCATGGTGCAAACCGAAGAAAATGGAAATGATTTTGTAGCCATTATGGAGACATGGTTACAAGGAAAACAGAACTGGGAATTTAACATCAGGGATATTTAACCTTTATTGAAAGACAGGAGGGATGGAAAACGTGGTAGGGTAGCAATGTTAGTAAGAGATTAAATGAGGACAGTTGTACGAGATGATCTTGGTTTGGATGATGTACAGTCCATTCAGGTGGAGGTAAATAACAGCAAAGGAAAGCCAACATTAGGTATAGATCCTCCCCCCCACCAAGATAAAAAGCCACACTGTAGGAAAGGGTATAAATCAGGACATAATAGGAGCATGTAAAATAAACAGAGCAATAATTATGGGTGATTTTAATATTCCTGTTGATTGGATCAATCAAGTTGAAAAGGGTAGCTACAGCAGTACATTTAGGGATAGTTTCCCTATCACAGAGCCAACCAGATGTCACAGACCAACCAGAGGTATCCCCGATCTGGTAATGAGTATAAGGAGGTATAATAAATGACTTCAAAGTCAAAATCTCCTGGGAAGTAGTGATTACATTTATGAAAGTTTATTTAAAGGCTACATGATGTAAGGATGTTATGCTTCAGTTATAAAAGCCATTGAGGCATACCTTGAATACTATATGTAGTGCTGATGTCCTTATTTAAGGAAAGATGTAAGTGAATTGGAAGTGGCTCAGAGGAGGTTTACTAGATTGACATCTGGAATGTGGTGGGTTGTCTTGGGGGGGTTGGTTGGACAGACTGGGCTTGATTTCACTGGAGTTTGGAAGATTGAGATGTGACTTGATTGAAGTGTACAAAATCCTGAATAGCCCTGCTAGGTGGATGAGGGAAGGATGTTTTCTCTGGTAGGGCAGTTTAGAACTAAGGGGAACTATTCTATAATGAGAGGTTGGCATTTTAGGACAGAGAATGAAGCAATTTTTTTCTCTGTCTCAGAAAGTTATGTGGCTTTGAAACTCTGTGTCTCAGAAGGTACTGGAGATGGGGTTGTTGGATATTTTTGACAGAGTTGGAAGTATTCTGTAAAGCAGCGGAGTCATGGGTCAACACAGCGAGATAGGAATGTGCAGTTTGGAACTCAAACAGATAAGTCACCATCTTACTGAATAATGGACCACGCTTGAAGGGTCAAATAGTCTCTGTTTGCTTCTATTTTGGATGAATCCGTTCAGATGGGAATTGAAATTTCTGTGCTAGTAGCCTGACCTTATTGTGAAGTGTATGGTGCTGGAAAAGCACAGCAGGTCAGGCAGCATCCAAGGAGCAGGAGAGTAGGCATTTCGGGCAAAGACCGTTCATCAGGAATGAGGCTGGGAGCCTAGGGGGTGGAGAGATAAATGGGAGGGGCGTGGGGCTGTTCCTCCAGCCATCAGGTGGTAAGGGAGTGGCGATGTAGGAGGCCCAGGACCTGCATGTCCTTGGCAGAGTAGGAGGGGGAGTTGACCTTTGTACCACTGACCTTAAACTGAATTGAATTAGCTTTATAAATATGGCTTCAGGAGCAGGCCAGGGACTAAGAATTCTGCAGCAAATAATTCACTTCCTGACTCCCCAAAGCCAGTCCAACATCCAGAAGGCATAAGTCAGGACTGTAATGTAATAAATAATGCTTGGATGGGTACAACTCCAATAGCACTCAAGAAGCTCAAAACCATCCATGAAGCAACTGGCATGATCAGCATTACATTCACTATTTCTAAGATTCATTCCCTTTGCCCCTGACATTCAGTAGCAGCAGTGCGAACCTTTACAAGTGCATTGCAAAATTCACCAAAACACCTTACACAGAATCTCTACCATCTCAAAGGACAAGAAGATCAGATGACGGGGAACACCACCATGTGACGTTCCTCTCCATGCCTCTCATCATCACTCGGAACTATATCGCTGTTACTTCAGTGTCACTGGGTCAAAATCCTGGAAGTCTAACTCCAAATAGCATTGTTGGTGTATGGACGCCACAGGTAGCGCAGTGTTTCACAAAGGCAGCTTACTACACATTCTTCAGAGCAAGTAGAGATGGACAATAAACATTGGTCTCCCACATCCTGTTCATGAATACTTTTTTTTTTAAAAATACAGACCTCCAGAGTCCCAATCTCCCACCTTTCTCTCCATAGCTCCATAATTCTTTTCTGTTCAGATAATGATAGAATTCTCTATTTGAAACACCAATTTTATCTGCTTAGATCAGATCCTTCAGAAGGGGAGATTATGGCTGAGATGGTATGTCAATGGACGAATATTCTAATGGTCTGGTGATATGGGATCAAATGTCCAGTCAGCAACCAAATTACATTTAAATTAATGCATCTGGAATTGGAAACTCATCTCAATCATGAAAATCATGCAACTATTATCAATTATCATCCAGATCCATGTGGTTCACTAATGTTGTTTAGGGAAGGAATCTGCCATCCTTATCTGGTCTGGCCTACATATGACTCCAGACCCACAGCAAAATGGTTGACTCTTGATTGTCCTCTGAAATAGCCCAGAAAGTCACTTAAAGCCCAGAAGGACAATTGGGTGACAGAGTTCACCTTACCAATGTCATCCACATCACACGAAAGATCCTGATCTTTGCCACTTTTTGTATGAGAGGCTTTTCCATCTTGAATTAATGCCCCCTCTGCTTTTTGGTTCTTCCACTATTGACAACAGTTTAACTCAAGCTACTCTATTCACACACCCTCATAGTTCGAGGTAGAGACAGATTAGAGTGCGAACACAGAATACAGAGCTGAAAGACCAGATTTGCCCAGAGCCTAAAACTCAGGGCTTGAATCTCAGAACTTAGTTCCTATCACCCAATACCTGAGGCTTCTAGATTGCCCCCCGAAACCACTACTGAAGTACCTATACATTAGAGCCCCAGAACTTGAAGCCCAGAGATAGGAGAAACCAGATCGCAAACCAACATCCAGTGCCAAGGATCCTGCATTCGGCGACCTACCTGTGAGGAGTTGAAGAACATCTCATAATGCATTTGGATCTGCCAAAGGATTCCAGACACCTCAGAGTAGGGCATCGCCATGAAAATCACATAATGGACCCCAAACAACGGCATCAGTACAAGTGTGGACTTCAGCAGTTTCCTTTCGGAGAAACAAAACCAATTGAAAGACAGAGTGAGTAGCAGAATGGCAGAATGAGCTGTAGCTAACTGGAAGCTACAGCTCCAACATCAATGTACAGAGTTCACAATACAGAGTCCAAAGCCAATCACTGAACACTATTCCAACAAGTTTCTGCATGTGTCAGGGTGTGTGTATGTGTGTGTCAGGGTGGTGACAGCTGCCCTGAAATGCAAATAATGCACTCTGTCAATCAGTACCTGGGTGAAATCTCAAGTTGCCTTCAGTTCTATGTGAACATCCTCCTGCTCTAAAAGGTACTACAACTGGTTCCATGTTTTAGGCTTAGGGCTTGGGAAACATTCAGAGAGCACTCAGGTATCATATAAGACCATCCAAAACAGAATTTCGTTCAGAAGATTTGGTGTATTATTAAAATGGGATGCCATAGAGAATGGAAAGGCTCTGGTAACACTGATTGTAAGACAGCACATCATAGAGTCAGAGAGGTGTACATCACGGACACAGACCCTTCAGTCCAACTTATCCATGCCAACCAGGTATCCTAAATTAATTTAGTGTCACTTGCCAGCTCTTGGCCCATGTCCTTCTAAACCTTTCCTATTCACGTACCCATCCAGATTAGATTAGATTACTTACAGTGTGGGAATAGGCCCTTCGGCCCAACAAGTCCACACCAACCCTCCGAAGAGCAACCCACCCAGACCCATTCCCCTACATTTACCCCTTCACCTAACACGACGGGCAATTTAGCATGGCCAATTCACCTAACCTGCACATTTTTTGGACTGTGGGAGGAAACCGGAGCACCCGGAGGAAACCCACGCAGACACGGGGAGAATGTGCAAACTCCACACAGAGAATTGCTGTGAGGCAGCAGTGCTAACCACTGTGCCATCGTACCGCCCCTTTTAATGGTGTAATTGTACCAGCCTCCACCAATTCCTCTGGCAGTTCATTCCATACATACACTACTCTTTCCATGAAAGCGTTGCCCCTTAAGTCCTTTTTAAATTTTTTTCCCCTCTCACCCTCTCGTTCTGGACTTGCCCCACCCAGGCAAGACAACTTGTCTATTTACCCTATCCATGCCCCTCATGATGTTATAAGCCTCTGTAAGGTCACCCCTCAGTCTCTGACCCTCCAGGAAAAACAGCCCCAGTCTATTCAGCCTCTCCCTGTAGCTCAAACCCTCCAACCCTGGCAACATTCTTGTAAATCTTTTCTGAACTCTTTCAAGTTTCACAACACCCTTCCTACAAGAGGGAGACCAGAATTGCACACAATATTCCAAAAGTGGCCTAACCAATGTCCTGTACAGACGCAACATGACCTCCCAACTCCTGCACCCAATGCTCTGACCAGTAAAGGAAAGCATACCAAACACCTTCTACACGACCCTGTCTACCTGAGACTCTACTTTCAAGGAGGTCTGAACCTGCACTCCAAGGTCTCTTTGTTCAGCAGCACTCCCCAGCACCTTATCATTAAATGTATAAGTCCTGCCCTGACTTGCCTTTCCAAAATGCAGCACCTCACATCTATCTAAATTAAACCTCATCTGCCACTCCTCTCTGAAAACTGTTTCCTACGGAAATATGCCTTTTATGTTGATTAATCTGGATGCCAATGGACAAGAGAGATTTTCAAAAATCACCTTTCCAGTCTAACATTTGTATCACTCAGCTGTTCTTCGGCATGCTTCACTTTAACTTATGTCTCACCTGTAAGGACATCTTCAGTCCAAAACCCCTGGTGTAATAAAGCTGGTTACCCATTACCTGGTACTTCCAAATGACTCCAAACTTTCCTGACCCAGCCTATTCCTTTCACTTTATTCTCTTTTTTAATTTATCCCCAACTTCATTGACAGCCATCAGAACTTCAGATTCATCAGGACTACTGCTTCTTGTTCTGTTAAGAGGCTACCTTATAATTCTTATGTCATTGTGTAATCCATGGCTTCTGCTTTGTTGTCAGTCAAGGTGACTGTTCTGAGAGCAACCTCTTGCAGTACTGGAGGATTTTTCTGTGGTTTGTGATCTTTTCTGAGTTGAGTCTTTTCCAGACCCACTAAAAGTACTGACAGTTTACTCTCTAATCTTTACCCTCTAATCCATGGTCCATGCTTCTTGGTCATCATTTGGAATATTCAACCAATGTTTAAACATATTACTTACCTGAATGTCCCACAATTGTTACATCCCTCCACTCACTAGAATTCGCTTTGTTATCCATCATTGTCAACTGGGCTTTAAATCTGATAGTTCTGTCCCATGTGCCAGGATTACCCACATCATGGTGGCTCAGTGGTTAGCACTGCTGCCTCACAGTGCCAGGAACCTGGGTTCGATTCCTTGGGCGACTGTCTGAGTGGAATTTGCACATACTCCCAGTGTCTGTGTGAGATTCTTCCAGGTGCTCTGGCTTCCTCCCACAATCCAAAAATGTGCAGGTCAGGTGCATTGGCCATGCTACATTGCCCATAGTGTGAGGTGCATTAGTCAGGATAAATATATAGGGTAGGGGACTAGGTTTGGATGGGTTACTCTTCGGAGGGTCAGTGTGGAGGCTGAAGGGCCTGTTTCCATACTGTAGGGAATCAAATCTAATCTAAAAAATTAGAGACCAAAAAAAGCTACAGATGCTACAATCCAAAACAGACAGGCAGCGGCTGGAAGAGCACAGCAAGCCAGGCAGCATCAGGAGGTGGAGACATCAACATTTCGAGTGTAACCCCTCTTCAGGATTCACTTTACCTGTGTTACCATTATCCAACTCTTGATCTACAATATCCATTTCTCACAGTTTTCATCCAAAAACACATGAGCAAGGAATAGGAGGATAGAGTAGATGAATGCATGGCTGAGGAGCTGGTGTACGGGAGAAGGATTCACATTTTTGGATCATTGGAATCTCTTTT
>NC_057742.1:40915819-40922874 GCF_004010195.1 Chiloscyllium plagiosum
AACTGGCTCAAAGGTAGAAGACAGAGGGTGGTGGTTGAGGGTTGTTTTTCAGACTGGAGGCCTGTGACCAGTGGAGTGCCACAAGGATTGGTGCTGGCTTCTCTACTTTTTGTCATTTACATAAATGATTTGGATGCGAGCATAAGAGGTACAGTTAGTAAGTTTGCAGATGACACCAAAATTGGAGGTGTAGTGGACAGTGAAGAGGGTTACCTCAGATTACAACAGGATCTTGATCAGATGGGCCAATGGGCTGAGAAGTGGAAGTGGAAGATGGAGTTTAATTCAGATAAGTGCGAGGTGCTGCTTTTTGGGAAAGCAAATCTTAGCAGGACTTATACACTTAATAGTAAGGTCCTAGGGAGTGTTGCTGAACAAAGAGACCTTGGAGTGCAGGTTCGTGGCTCCTTGAATGTGGAGTTGCAGGTAGATAGGATAGTGAAGAAGGCGTTTGGTATGCTTTCCTTTATTGGTCAGAGTATTGAGTACAGGGGTTGGGAGGTCATGTTGTGGCTGTACAGGACATTGGTTCGGCCACTGTTGGAATATTGTGTGTAGTTTTGGTCTCCTTCCTATCAGAAGGATGCTGTGAAACCTGGAAGGGTTCAGAAAAGATTTACGAGGATGTTGCCAGGGTTAGAGGATTTGAGCTATCGGGAAAGGCTAATAGATTGGGGCTGTTTTCTCTGGAGCATCAGAGGCTGAGGGGTGACCTTAAAAAAAAGATTTATAAGATAGTCAAGGTCTTTTCCCTGGGGTTGGGGGAGTCCAGAACTAGAGGGCAGAGGTTTAGGATGAGAGGGGAAAAGTTTAAAAGGGACTTAAGGGGCATTTTTTTCACACAAACAGTGTTGCGTGTATGGAATGAGCTGCTAGAGGAAGTGGTGGAGACTAGTACAATTGCAACATTTAACAGGTATCTGGATGGGTATATGAATAGGAAAAGTTTGGAGGGACATGGGCCAAGTGCAGGCAAATGGGACTACATTAACTTAGGATATCTTGTCAGCATGGACGAGTTGGACTGAACGGCCTGTTTCCGTGCTGTATATCTCTATGACACTGTGACTGTTTCTGAATCAATCCAAAGGAGCAGCAGTCGCAGAACAAAAATGATGAAAGTAAAGCAAAAATACCTCCATAATCTGAACGATGCCTTCAGGGTGCAGTATTTTTCAGTGAAATCTGCTTTGCTTGAAGCAGTTTGTATTCAACTAAAAGTAGGTGCTACACTGTTTTACTGATGTCCTGAAGGAACACTAACAGGCAGCGCCACAATGCAAGTTGATGATACAGTGGTATTATAGAGTTTGAAATGTATCACCTTAATAAGATTGGAGTAACACTAGCAGTTAGGCTTATAGGATTTTTAAATGTTTGGTTTCAGTATAAAGCAGCATTAGTCTGGAATGGCTTTAAATCAACAATCTGGTTTAGAGAGTATTACTCACATCTAGGCTAATCATTCCAGGGCCTCTCAGAAACATCATATTGTCTCTAAACAAGAAAGAGTGCAATTCTGAAGCAGCTATTATATTGTTTTATAAAAAGAACGGAGGAAGAAATTGCTTGGAGTATCTGGGGAGGAAATCTTATAAGGTAACATTTTGAACATCATATGAGGGGTAAGATTTAATTTATTTTGAAATGTAATTGTATGTATTAACTCTAATTTTCATTTAAGGAGTACTAAGGAAATCTATTAATTGAATATTAATTGCATTCAATTATATACACATGTAGACATTCAGTTGAGCCCTTGATAATTAGCAAAGAACTAGAAGCAGTACATCTCATGAAGCCCTGGTGGCTAAAATGGTGCTTTGTTGTGTTCAGTAGCATATGTTTGCAATGTGCTGGAAATAAATAAAAGTGTAATAATTGAAACGAGTTCAATCCTTCACCAAGTGGATTTCTGGGATAAATCAGTGTGGCACAAATACACCATACAAGACTTTATTTTGCTTGTCCTGAATTCTCCTTATAAGAAAGGTCGATATGCTTCTGCTCTTCTAAATTCTTGCTGTGCTGTTTGTAAACATTGAGTGTTTTGTTCAAGTACACCCATGTCTCTCTGAACATCAGCATGTCAATCTGTTTCATCTTTGAGCAACTACATGATGCTCTATATATTATATTGCCATATACTATATTCCCTATTCAGCTATCTATACCTCAGTTCAGACTTTGTTTTCTCCTATTCTCAACTTGCTTTGTGCTGTCAGCAAATTCTGATATACTACTCTTCATCTCCACATCTAAATTATGAATATAGATTGTAAATAATTCCGTTCCCAGCACCAATCTTCTTTACTTCACAAATTACAGCCTTTCAACTGGAAATAATCTCAGTTCTATCTACCCTCTGCTTTCTGTCCATTAACCAAATCTCTAGTCACATGTCCCTCAAGTCCATGAGCCCTTGCCTTATACGGTAAACTTTTGAGGTATCTTACTAATACCATTTCTAGTTAAGTCTTCAAAAAACTTTAACGAGCTTGTCAAACACTATCTCCCATTCATGAAACCATGCTGACTGATCATGTTATGATTTTTCCAACTCATTGCTAAGACTCCCTTAATAATAGATTCCAGAATGCTGCCAATGATTAGAAAGGCAAATGCAATGTGAGCATTCATTTTCGGAGGGCTAGAATACAAAAGCAAGGATGTATGGCTGAGGCTTTGGTCAAATCACATTTGGAATATTGTGAGCAGTTTTGGGCCCTGTCTCTAAGGAATGATTAGATTAGATTACTTACAGTGTGGAAACAGGCCCTTCGGCCCAACAAGTCCATACTGACCCGCCGAAGCGCAACGCACCCATACCCCTACATTTACCCCTTACCTAACACTACGGGCAATTTAGCATGGCCAATTCACCTGACCTGCACATCTTTGGACTGTGGGAGGAAACCGGAGCACCCGGAGGAAACCCACACAGACACGGGGAGAATATGCAAACTCCACACAGTCAGTCGCCTGAGGCGGGAATTGAACCCAGGTCTCTGGCGCTGTGAGGCAGCAGTGCTAACCACTATGCCACCGTGCCGCCCACAAGTGCTGACATTGGACAGGGTCTACAGGACATTTACAGGAATGATCCTGGAGATGAAGGGGTTGTCATGTGAAGAGGGGTTGAGGACTCTTGGTATGTACTTAATGCAATTTTGAATGACAGGGGAGTAGGGTGCAGGGAGAGTTCTCATTTTAACTTACAGAATATTGAGAGGCGTGGATAGAGTTGAACTATTAGGAGAGACTAGGCCCCAAGGTCTTAGCCTCAGAGTGAAGGGATGACCCTTTCAAATTTGATATAAAGGAGGAATTTCTTCAGCTAAAGGATGGTTAATCTCAAGGTTTATGTAAAGATTTGTGGCTCGGGTGGCAGTTGCAGTTGTTGTGGGTATGTTCACTGAGCTGGGAAGTTGGTTCGCAGATGTTTTGTCCCTTTTCTAGGTGACATCCTCAGTGCTGTGGAGCCTCCTGTATCATGTTGTTTGGAATTTATTTGGTTTCATTCATGCTTCCAATTACTGTTTCCAGTTGGTTGTTGCAGGCCCCAGTATATTGGCTCTAGTCAATGTGTTTATTGATGAAGTCTGTGGATGAGTGCCATATTCCTAGGAATTCTCTGGCTGTTTGCTGTTTGACTTGTCCTACTATTGTTGTCCCAGTTGAATTTGTGGTCCTTGTTGTCTGTATGTATAGATACTAGGGCTAGCTGGTCGTGATGTTTAGTGGGTAGTTGATGTTCATGAATGTGGATCACTAGTTGTCTGCCTGTTTGTCTGATATAGTGTTTTGTGCAGTCTCTGCATGGAATCTTGTACACCACATTTGTCCTGCACATGATGGGTATTGGGTCCTTTGTTCTGGTGAGTTGTTGTCTGAGCGTGGTTGTCAGTTTATGTGCCACACATGAGGATGTCACCTAGTCAGGGGACAAAACGTCTGCAGACCAACTTACCAGCTCAGCGATCATACCCACAACAACCAGTGGGGAATCTGTGGAACTCATTGCAGCAGAAGACTTGGAGGCCAAGTAATTGAGTATATTTAAGCCAGAGTTGATTGGTAAGGGGGAATCAAGGGTTACAGGGAGATGGCAGAAAAATGGGGTTGAGAAACATTTAGCCGTGATCAAATGGCAGAGCAGGCTCAATTGGCTGAGTGGCCTAATTCTGCTCCTGTATCCTCTAGTTTATCACGGTCTTAACTGATGGCAGACTAACTGGCTAATTCCTTGTTTATCTCTCTTTCGCTCTCTCTCTGTCTCTCCTATCTTGAATAGCAGCGTAATGTTTGCTAACTTCCAATATACTAGAACTGTTCTTGGATATAAGGGATTGAGAAAATCATAACCATACATTGGCCGTTGATACAGCTTCTGCTTTTGAGACCAGAGATTTGTTAGTCTCAGAAGATTGTTTGGATAAATATCTTCTCACCTGTACTGTTGCCGTGGGTCCAATTTTCCTGCATTTGTCTCCCATAGCTTTGATGCCAAAACTCTGACAATGTTTATGAACAGGAAGAAATTCAGCTGAAAGAAAGAACAGTTTTACTCACTCCACATCTCTGAGTTCCTCTTCCTGCCTTCTGTTGGAGACATTTCTGTACATCTTTCTCTTATTGATGGGCCGGTAGGACTCAATTTCTGTAAAATATTGGCCCATGATTTTGTGGATCCCTAAACCAGTTGGATAGGACAGAAGGCAGATGATAAAACTCTGACAAATACAGGGGCTTGATGTTTACAGAAACTTTTTAAGGAAGTTTTTTTTTAATTGTTGTTTTCCTGCACTATTTAAGGTGATTGGCGATTGGCTTTGGTCCTTTAATAGTAGTTGATTCACTGCACTTTATTACCCATTACTGACCATTTGTCAGACCCCACCGATGCAGCCCCTCACTTACCACAATGGCAGTGAGAATGGGAACCTGGTAAATCCACTTCAAGTTTCCAGCACTTAGATCCCAGCAGCTGAAAGAGAAAAATCAGAGAACTGTTTTTAAGTTGGTCATGGAGTCAAAACAGTCTCAGCGTCTGTCTTTTTCTTTTATTTATTGACAGGAAATGGGCAGCACTGGCTTGGCTAGCATTTCTTGCCTGTCTCTAACTGCCCAGGTGCCCAAGATTTTAGGTGCAAAAAGACAAGCCCAGATGAACAATTCGTTGGTTGGCTTCATGCAGGTAGACTGCGGTCATTAACTTTCCTGCTTGGTGTGGGGAGTGGGGGGGGGGGGGGGTGGGTAGGTGCGAAGGAAAATCTCAGCAACAGTTGGTAGCTGTGTCCTGCTGATGATGGAGCTCAGAGAAGCCCAGGAGCATGGCAAGCTCAATGAACTGTCTGCTTAGTGCAGGTAGAGAGCTAGGATTATGCTGGTGTTTCAATGCTGTGGTGCAGCCTTGTAAACCCTTTACATACTTGGGAAAAGATATTGGGCTACTGGAAGAAGAGTAGTCATTGAGGAATTCTGAATTAGAGTTTTAAAATTTTCTTTGAATTCCTTCACTCATGGGATGTGGGTGTCACTGGCTAGAACAGCGTTTATTGCTCATCATTCATTGAAAGGTTGATGTGGAGCTGCCTTTTTGAACGACAATAGTCCATTTGGTCTAGGCAGACCCACAATGCCATTAGGGAGAGCGTTCCAGAACTTTGACCAGCAACTCTGAAGGAATGGTGAAATATTTCCAAGTCAGGATGGTAAGTCGCTTGGAGGGGAACTTGAAGGTGATGATGTTCCCATGTGCCGCTCTTGTCCTTCAATATGGTAAGGGTTGTAGGTTTAGAAGATACTGTCTCGAGAGCCTCAGTGAACTTCTGCGGTGCATCTTGTACGTAGAATACCCTGCTGCTATCACCAGGGGCAGTGGTTAGATTGTCTTTTATTGGAGATGGTTATTGCCTGGCATTTGTATGGTTTGAATGTCACTTACCACTTGTCAGCCCAAGCCTGAATATTATCCCAGTGTTGTTGCACTTGGAGTGCTTCAGTAACTGAATGGTGCTGAACATTGCACAATCATTGGTGAATATCCCATTTCTGACCTTATGATGGAGGGAAGGTCATTGATGAAGCAGGTGAAGATGGTTGGGTTGGAGACACTAGGTTGGGACACTTTCTCGTCTCATTCCTGATGAAGGGCTTATTCCCGAAACGTCGATTCTCCTGCTCCTCGGATGCTACCTGACCTGCTGTGCTTTTCCAGCATCACACTCTTGTATCTGATCTCTAGCATCTGCAGTCCCCACTTTCTCCCGGGACACTATCCTGAGGAACTCCTCAGATGTCCTGGAGCAGAGATGACTGACCTCCAACAATCACAACCATCTTTCTTTTTTGGGAGATATGGTTCCAGCTAGTTGAGAGACATCCTGTCAGAATTTTCCAGTTTTGCTAGGCCTCCTTGATGCCACACTCAGTCAAGTGTGGCCTTCTGTCTCACTGTAGGAACCGTGACACAGCAAGATTCCATAAACGATAATGTGGTAATGTCCAGATAATTTGTGATGAACGTTGAGGAACAAATATTGTTGAGAACATCAGGGAGACACCAAAGAGAACTCTTTCACTCATTTTGTAAGAAGCAATACTGCTGTTCCCAGCTTTACTTTAAGAACTGATACGTTTTGGGTGCCTGAACCAGTACTGGGCCCCAGCTGTGCCTGCCTCTTCGTAGGATATGTGGAACAGTCCATCTTCCGCAGCTACACTGGCACCACCCCCCACCTTTTCCATTGCTACATCGATGACTGTATCGGCGCTGCCTCGTGCTCCCACGAGGAGGTTGAACAGTTCATCCACTTTACCTTCCACCCCGACCTCAAATTTACTTGGACCATCGCAGACTCCTCCCTCTCCTTCCTAGACCTCTCCATTTCTATCTCGGGCAACCGAATCAACACGGACATTTACTTTAAACCGACTGACTCCCACAGCTACCTAGACTACACCTCTTCCCACCCTGCCCCTGTAAAAACACCATCCCGTATTCCCAATTCCTTTGTCTCCACCACATCTGCTCCCAGGAGGACCAGTTCCAA